>NW_021697799.1:0-157568 GCF_005190385.1 Monodon monoceros | reverse complement strand
TTCTTTCTTTCTTTCTTTCTTTCTTTCTTTCTTTCTTTCTTTCTTTCTTTCCTTCCTTCCTTCCTTCCCTCCTTTAGACAATGAATCATCCCAAATTGAGGAGGTGGACTTTGAGAGCAAGATCTATGATTTTTTCCCCTTTACCACTTTTTGTGAGGGTGTATGTGTATGCTTCTGTGTAAGATTTTGTCTGTATAGATTTGCCTCCACTATTTGTCCTAAGGTTCCATCCATCCCTTTTTTTTTCTAAATAATTATTTTTTAATTCAATAACTTTATTATACTTTATTTTATTTTACTGTATCTTCTTTCTTTCTGTCTTTTTACCTTCCTTCCCTCATTCCTTCCTTCCTTCCTTCCTCCCTCCCTCCTTTCTTTCTTTCCTGCCTTCTTTACTTCTTTTCTTCTTTCTTTCTTTCTCTCTTTCTTTCTTTCTTCCTTCCTTCCATCCTTCCCTCCTTTCTTTCTTTCTTCCTACTTCTACTAATTCTCTCTATTTTCTCTCCCTTTTATTCTGAGCTGTGTGTGAATGAAAGGCTCTTCCTGCTCCAGCATGGACTCAGGGCTCTACCTCTGAGGTGGGAGAGCCAACTTCAGGACACTGGTCAACACGAGACCTCCCAGCTCCACATAATATCAAACAGCAAAAATCTTCCAGAGATCTCCATCATAACACCAGCACCGAGCTTCACTCAACGACCAGCAAGCTACAGTGCTGGACAACTTATGCCAAACAACTAGCAAAACAGGAGCACAAACCCACTCATTAGCAGAGAGGCTGCCTAAAATCATAATAAGTCCACAGACCCACAAAACACATCAAAAGACATGGACCTGCCCACTAGAGAAACAAGATCTAGCCTCATCCACCACAACACAGACACTAGTCCCCTCCACCAGGAAGCCTACACAACCCACTGAACCAACATTAGCCACTGGAGTCAGACATCAAAAACAACGGGAACTACGAACCTGCAGCCTGCAAAAAGGAGACCCTAAACAGAGTAAGATAAGCAAAATGAGAAGACAGAAAAACACACAGCAGATGAAGGAGTAAGATAAAAATGCACCAGAGCTAACAATGAAGAGGAAATAGACAGTCTACCTGAAAAAGAATTCAGAATAATGATAGTAAAGATGACCCACAATCTTGGAAATAGAATGGACAAAATGCAAGAAACATTTAACAAGGACCTAGAAGAAATAAAGATGAAACAAGCAACAATGAACAACACAATAAATGAAATTAAAAGTACTCTACATGAGATCAATAGCAGAATAACTGAGGCAGAAGAATGGATAAGTGACCTGGAAGAAAAAATAATGGAAATAACTACTGCAGAGCAGAATAAAGAAAAAAGAATGAAAAGAACTGAGGACAGTCTCAGAGACCTCTGGGACAACATTAAATGCACCAACATTCGAATTATAGGGGTTCCAGAAGAAGAAGAGGAAAAGAAAGGGACTGAGAAAATATTTGAAGAGATTATAGTTGAAAACTTCCCTAATATGGGAAAGGAAATAGTTAATCAAGTCCAGGAAGCACAGAGAGTCCCATACAGGATAAATCCAAGGAGAAATATGCCAAGACACATATTAATCAAAGTGTCAAAAATTAAATACAAAGAAAGCATATTAAAAGCAGCAAGGGAAAAACAACAAATAACACACAAGGGAATCCCCATAAGGTTAACAGCTGATCTCTCAGCAGAAACTCTGCAAGCCAGAAGGGAGTGGCAGGACATACTGAAAGTGATGAAGGAGAAAAACCTGCAACCAAGATTACTCTACCCAGCAAGGATCCCATTCAGATTTGATGGAGAAATTAAAACCTTTACAGGCAAGCAAAAGCTGAGAGAGTTCAGCACCACCAAACCAGCTTTACAACAAATGCTAAAGGAACTTCTCTAGACAAGAAACACAAGAGAAGGAAAAGACCTATAATAACGAACACAAACCAATTTAGAAAATGGAAATAGGAACATACATATCGATAATTACCTTAAATGTAAATGGACTAAATGCTCCTGCCAAAAGACACAGATTGGCTGAATGGATACATAAACAGGACCCATATATATGCTGCCTACAAGAGACCCACTTCAGACCTAGAGACACATACAGACTGAAAGTAAGGGGATGGAAAAAGACATTTCATGGAAATGGAAACCAAAGGAAAGCTGGAGTAGAAATTTTCATATCAGACAAAAAAGACTTTAAAATAAAGACTATTAGAAGAGACAAAGAAGGACACTACATAATGATCAAGGGATCGATCCAAGAAGAAGATATAACAATTGTAAATATTTATGCACCCAACATAGGAGCACCACAATACATAAGGCAAAAACTAACAGCCATAAGATGGGAAATTGACAGTAACACATTCATAGTAGGGGACTTCAACACCCCACTTTCACCCATGGACAGATCATCCAAAATAAAAATAAGTAAGGAAACACAAGCTTTAAATAATACATTAAACAAGATGGACTTAATTGATATTTACAGGACACTCCATCGAAAAACAACAGAATACACATTTTTCTCAAGTGCTCATGGAACATTCTCCAGGATAGATCATACCTTGGGTCACAAATCAAGCCTTGGTAAATTTAAGAAAATTGAAATTGTACCAAGTATCTTTTCCAACCACAATGCCAAGAGACTAGATATCATTTACAGGAAAAGATCTGTAAAAAATACAAACACATGGAGGCTAAACAATACAGTACTTAATAATGAAGTGATCACTGAAGAAATCAAAGAGGAAATAAAAAAATACCTAGAAACAAGTGACAATGGAGACACAATGACCCAAAACCTATGGGATGCAGCAAAAGCAGTTCTAAGAGGGAAGTTTATAGCAATACAAGCCCATGTTAAGAAGCAGGAAACATCTCGAAAAAACAACCTAACCTTGCACCTAAGCAATTAGAGAAAGAAGAACAAAAAAAACCCAAAGTTAGCAGAAGGAAAGAAATCATAAAAATCAGATCAGAAATAAATGAAAAAGAAATGAAGGAAACAATAACAAAGAGCAATAAAACTAAAAGCTGGTTCTTTGAGAAGATAAACAAAATAGATAAACCACTAGCCAGACTCATCAAGAAAAAAAGGGAGAAGACTCAAATAATAGAATTGGAAATGAAAAAGGAGAAGTAACAACTGACACTGCAGAAATACAAAAGATCATGAGAGATTACTACAAGAAACTCTATGCCAATAAAATGGACAACCTGGAAGAAATGGACAAATTCTTAGAAATGCACCCCTGCCAAGACTGAATCAGGAAGAAATAGAAAATATGAACAGACCAATCACAAGCACTGAAATTGAAACTGTGATGAAAAATCTTCCAACAAACTTAAGCCCAGGAGCAGATGGCTTCACAGGCGAATTCTATCAAACATTTAGAGAAGAGGTAACACCTATCCCTCTCAAAGTCTTCCAAAATATAGCAGAGGGAGGAACACTCCCAAATTCCTTCTACTAGGCCACCATCACCTTGATACCAAAACCAGACAAGGATGTCACAAAGAAAGAAAACTACAGGCCAATATCACTGATGAACAGAGATGCAAAAATCCTCAACAAAATACTAGCAAACAGAATGCAACAGCACATTAAAAGAATCATACACCATGATCAAGTGGGGTTTATTTCAGGAATGCAAGGATTCCTCAATATACGCAAATCTATCAATGTGATAAACCATATTAACAAATTGAAGGAGAAAAACCATATGATCATCTCAATAGATGCAGAGAGAGCTTTCAACAAAATTCAACACCGATTTATGATAAAAACCCTGCAGAAAGTAGGCATAGAGGGAACTTTCCTTAATATAATAAAGGCCATATATGACAAGCCCACAGCCAACATCATCCTCAATGGTGAAAAACTGAAAGCATTTCCACTAAGATCAGGAACAATACAACGTTGCGCACTCTCACCACTCTTATTCAACATAGTTTTGGAAGTTTTAGCCACAGCAATCAGAGAAGAAAAAGAAATAAAAGGAATCCAAAACGGAAAAGAAGAAGTAAATCTGTCACTGTTTGCAGATGCCATGATACTATACATAGAGAGTCCTAAAGATGCTACCAGAAAACTACTAGAGCTAATCAATGAATTTGGTAAAGTAGCAGGATACAAAATTAATGCACAGAAATCTCTGGCATTCCTATATACTAGTGATGAAAAATCTGAAAGTAAAATCAAGAAAACACTCCCATTTACCATTGCAACACAAAGAATAAAATATCTAGGAATAAACCTACCTAAGGAGACAAAAGACCTGTATGCAGAAATTTATAAGACACTGATGAAAGAAATTAAAGATGATACAAATAGATCGAGAGATATACCATGTTCTTGGATTGGAAGAATCAACATTGTGAAAATGACGCTACTACCCAAAGCAATCTATATATTCAATGCAATCCCTGTCAAACTACCACTGGCATTTTTCACAGAACTAGAACAAAAAATTTCACAATTTGTATGGAAACACAAAAGACCCCGAATTTCCAAAGCAGTCTTGAGAACGAAAAACAGAGCTGGAGGAATCAGGCTCCCTGACTTCAAACTATACTACAAATCTACAGTAATCAAGACAGTATGGTACTGGCACAAAAACAGTAATATAGATCAATGGAACAGGATAGAAAGCCCATAGATAAACCCACGTACATATGGACACCTTATCTTTGATAAAGGTGGCAGGAATGTACAGTGGAGAAAGGACAACCTCTTCAATAAGTGGTGCTGGGAAAACTGGACAGGAACATATAAGTGTATGAGATTAGATCACTCCGTAACACCATACAGAAAAATATGCTCAAAATGGATTAAAGACCTAAATGTAAGGCCAGAAACTATCAAACTCTTAGAGGAATACATAGGCGGAACACTCTATGCCATAAATCATAGCAAGATCCTTTTTGACCCACCTCCTAGAAAATGGAAATAGAAACAAAAATTAACAAATGGGACCTAATGAAACTTCAAAGCTTTTGCACAGCAAAGGAAACCATAAACAAGAGCAAAAGACAACCCTCAGAATGGGAGAAAATATTTGCAAATGAAGCAACTGACAAAGGATTAATCTCCAAAATGTACAAGCAGCTCATGCAGCTCAATAACAAAAATACAAAAAGAAAAAAAGAAAAAAATGGGCAGAAGACCTAAATAGACATTTCTCCAAAGAAGATATACAGACTGCCAACAAACACATGAAAGAATGCTCAACATCACTAATCATTAGAGAAATGCAAATCAAAACTACAATGAGATATCATCTCACACGAGTCAGAATGGCCATCATCAAAAAATCTAGAAACAATAAATGCTGGAGATGGTGTGGAGAAAAGGGAACACTTGCACTGCTGGTGGGAATGTGAATTGGTTCAGCCACTATGGAGAACAGTATGGAGGTTCCTTAGAGAACTACAAATAGAACTACCATATGACCCAGCAATCCCACTACTGGGCATGTACCCTGAGAAAACCATAATTCAAAAAGAGTCATGTACCAAAATATTCATTGCAGCTCTATTTACAATAGCCTGGAGATGGAAACAACCTAAGTGTCCATCATCGGATGAATGGATAAAGAAGATGTGGCACATATATACAATGGAATATTACTCAGCCATAAAGAGAAACGAAATTGAGCTATTTTTAATGAGGTGGATAGACCTAGAGCCTGTCATGCAGAGTGAAGTAAGTCAGAAAGCGAAAGACAAATACCGTATGCTAACACATACATATGGAATT
Source organism: Monodon monoceros (assembly GCF_005190385.1). Classification (NCBI taxonomy): domain Eukaryota; kingdom Metazoa; phylum Chordata; class Mammalia; order Artiodactyla; family Monodontidae; genus Monodon; species Monodon monoceros. The sequence goes on along the minus strand of NW_021697799.1, from coordinate 151,787 downwards.
TAAGAATAAAAAAATTGTCATGAAGAACCCAGGGGTAAGACAGGAATAAAGACACAGAGCTACTGGAGAACGGACTTGAGGATATGGGGAGGGGGAAGGGTGAGCTGTGACAGGGCGAGAGGGAGTCATGGACATATATACACCAACAAACGTAAGGTAGATAGCTAGTGGGAAACAGCCGCATGGCACAAGGATATCGGATCGGTGCTTTGTGACCGCCTGGAGGGGTGGGATAGGGAGGGTGGAAGGGAGGGAGATGCAAGAGGGAAGAGATATGGGAACATATGTATATGTATAACTGATTCACTTTGTTATAAAGCAGAAACTAACACACCATTGTAAAGCAATTATACCCCAATAAAGATGTTAAAAAAAAAAATTGAAAAAAAGTTTTTTTTTTCCCAAAGCATCTGAAGATCCTCACAGATTTGCTGAAGAATTTAATATAATCATTCATACTTATCAACCTGGTTTCTCTGACTTACATCATCTTGTTCATATGTTTGTCAGTGAAGGCCAGACTTAGCATTGGATGAAAACTGCTGATTGGGAAAATCCTCAAAAGTCTTTTTTTTTTTTTTTCTGGTACGTGGGCCTCTCAATGTTTTGGCCTCTCCTGCTGCTGAGCACAGGTTCCAGACGCGCAGGCTCAGTGGCCATGGCTCACGGGCCTAGCTGCTCCGCGGCATGTGGGATCTTCCCAGACTGGGGCACGAACCCATGTCCCCTGCATCGGCAGGCAGACTCTCAACCACTGCACCACCAAGGAAGCCCCTGAAAAGTCTTTAGAAGTACAAGAAGGAGAGAAGCCCACCAACTTATTATGTAACAGGCTTGAGCAATTGCTTGTCAAATTTATCAAGCAGTTCCTAGGGCTTTTCCAAAACCTGTTGATTGGAGCAAAGCTCAGGCATGCACACACACAAAAATCTGATGAAATTGTTCATGAATGTTATGATCAACTTCAGATTCTTTTTAAAGAAAATTCTGGTCTTCCTTCTCGACACTGATTATCCAGGTAACTCTTAACTATATGTTTTTTAATGGACTGAACTGGAACCATTCCCTTCTAGTAAAAAGGACCAGGAAGAATAGGAAACTATGTCGATTCTAGATTTAGTTAATCTGGTAAACCAGCTCTCTTGTACCCTAGATGAGTCACCAAAATTGTTAGTCTTCAACTCCAGAAAATGAAGGCTCCTACATGAAACTAAAATCCTCCTAGTTTATGCTATTATTGCAAAAAGCCAAGAAGCTGGAAATCAGATTGTTACAAATTTAAGTGCTTTAGGTACCTTCAGCCCTCTAACAGCCTTTCCAAAATCCTCCTGATGCTCAATGATTGGGGTCCAAAGAACTACAGAGGCTCTTCACAATCCTCCTCTTAATTGATTGGAGAAAAATTTCTCCAGTCTTGACACGTGTCCCACATTCTCAAGTGCTCAACTCAAATATTATAAAAGAGCCCCTGCCTCAGAGTACTAAAACAGTTTAAACAGTGGGGATGTCTAATGAACCTAAAGAGTTCCCTACCTCTAAACTTATTCCTTTTTGTTTAAGCCTTTCGAGAGATACACACCCTTTTCCCCTTACTTCCTCCATTCCTACCCATTTGTTAGAACAAGACCTCCTACAGAAGTATCATGCCAAAATTTCTTTCTCCAAAAGGGGAAAATAATTCAAGGATTTGGCATTAGTTAGAGTAATGAATCAGGTGAATTAAATAACCCTTTGACATCTTTTACTTGTTCCATCTCTGATGGCACTAGAGCTGAATATTGGAACACTGATCATTTGTTCCTGCTGAATCAGCTCCAAATTTCTTTATAGGCAAAACCTCTGACTGATGTTGGCAAAATTCACAGTGCACCTCCCATGAGATTCAAATATATCCCTTAAAAACTCTTCTCAGAGTTAATCAATACACTGTAAGTAAGGAAGCCCCTCAAAACATAAATCCCGTATTGGAAGATTACAAGGGGCAAGGGTTCACTACTCCTTGTAGAAACCCTTATAACATTCACATTTTACAGGTGAGAAAATATAAGTCCTCAGTGTGGAGGCTTATCCAAGACCTCTGAGCAATAAGCAATATTATTCCTTGACACTCTGTTGTTCCTAACCTTCATATGTTACTAAAATCCATTCTCACTGGAAGTAAATTTGTTACTGTAATTGATTTATGCAGTGCATTCTTTAGTATTCTAGTTGATGAAGATAGTCAATAATTTTTGTATTCACTTGGGAAGAAAATCAATTCACCTGGATATTAATGCCTCAGGGAAGAAGAACTCAGATTTCTTCTTATTCCTCACAATCCTGAAGGCTGATCTATTGATATAGATTTATTTAGAGGTTCTACTTTGTTGCAATATGTGAATGATTTGTTTTTTTGCTCTATTTCTCAAGCCTCCTTATAGGAAGACAGCATCCACTTGCAAAAGCCTTTATCCTTAGAGGCACACAATGCAACCAAAGTGAAATTGCAGTGCCCAAATTCAAGCTTGATATATATGGGATCTGATATTTGAACAAGGGCTACACTTAGATCCAGATAGAATTTATGGTGTCCTAAGTTTCTCCAAACCCCAAATAAAGTGCCAAATGTGAGGTTTTCTCAGGCTACGTAGTTATTGCCAAAATTGGATTCCATTTTTTTTTCTTATAGCCAAATTATGAACCAGTTTTGTGAGAACTAGTCAACATATATTTTGAGGCCTTAAAGGAGAGTTGATAAACCCACAAGCCCTTGAGCATCCCAATTAACAGATTCCATTTTATATTTTTCTATATGAAAAGAAGAAAATGTCCTTTAGGTACTAACCCAAAAATATGGAGACCACCATCGACCCATATGGTATTATAATCAACAATTGGCCATTGTGGAACAGAGATATCCCTTTGCCTTAGAGCCATTATGACCACTACCCTTTTGGTTAGACCACTGAGGAAATTGTTATGGGATCCCCTTTAACCGTTTTTGTACCTCTTGCCAAAGCATCTCTCCTAAATTATCATCACACTCAACACTTCTCAGCTCCCTCACCACCTATGAAGTCTTTTGTTAACTGCTTCACACACAACTCTTACTTTGTGATAACCTTAACCCTGCTACCCTTTTCCTTTCCATCATTGATGAAGTCCCTCATGACTGCTTAATGCTGACAGACATCCTCCTGACTCTTTGTAATGATCTATGAGAAATCTTCTCAGGAGTGCAGACTTCTCATGATTCACTGATGGTACCTATTTTAAAAAGTGACAATGATAAAAAATTGTGCTAGGCATGCTATTGCAACTCTTTTTGATGCATTTGAGGCAGTATCTTTACCTAAGCCTACTTCAGCCCAACAGGCTGAACTATGCACTCTTACATGGGTTTGTACTTCAGCCAAGGACAAAACTGCCAATATTTATACTGATAATAGATATGTCTTTACGATTATTGAGTGCTATAGATGCAATATTGTTTCCTTACTCCCAGCAGAAATAAAATTTTAAATGACCTCTATGCTCAGAAATTATTACATGGAATACTTTTACCTACCACTTTAGCTATTATTAGGATTTGGAGCTTTCTCTACTTGACTATATGGAAGCTAAGGGAAATCACCTTATTGATATGTCCACAAGAAACTTTGCCCTTAAAGGGATCAATATGAAGCCAAACCTGTCATGATCCAAAGGGTTATTTCTCCAAATGATAATTCAGAAGATGTGGCTATAGAATCCCAACAATTGACCTCAGAAAAAGGAAAAATAAAAGATTGGAAATTCAACAATGCTTTTTGGTTGGATAAAAAAAGAGAAAGCTCTGGTTTAGACTAAATAACAACACAGTGCTACCAGAGATTCTAAAATTCCTACTCCTCACCACTATATATGCATTAAATCATTGGTCTAACAAAACGATAGCATTTATGATTTAACACTGGTGGTGAAACATTTAAAGGCTGCACAAAGTGAATATCTCACTTGTTCCTCTCATACAAAGTACAACCCAGAAAAGCCTGTTTTTATTGCTCCTGGACAGTAAACTGCCTAATGGACAATTCAAAGTCTGGCAAATGATCTCATACAACTTTATTCATCTAATGGATATAAATATGTCTTAGTACTGGTCTGTATGTTTTCACACTGGACTGAAACATTCCCTTGCAGACAGGCTACTGCATCTTCTGTGGCTAATGTCCTTTTGGAGAAGATTATATCTACCTGGGTAACTCCTCTCAAATTTCATAGTAATCAAGGAACTCATTTCATAATCGAGGACTCAGTTGGCAAAATTTGTGGAAGCCCTCTGAATATCTTGGCCAAAATCATTTCAATTGGTCTTTCTAAATCTTAGATTCATCCCTTTTGAGACTAATTTTTGAAGTAGTCACAGGCACACAATAAACTTGTCTCCTGCTTCTTTTGACCCAGAACTGATAAAATGTGAGATACTCCAATATTCCAAAGGCCTAATTGCTTCTATTAAAAATAACCAAGCTTTGGTAGGGTAATCTTTTCATAGTGTGATTTTGGGAGATGAAGACCTTAAGCGTCACACCTTGCAAACTAGAGATTTTGTCTATTATAAAATACACTTTTGGAAGACCTCTCTTCAACCTATCAGGTATGGCTTGAAAACTTGTGCCATGAAACTACAAGGAAGGGACTCTTAGATTCACATGAAACATCTAAAGAAAGCATAGAACCCTTACTGGACCTGCACACCAACTTGTGGCCTAAAAGTAAAGATTTCCCAGAATTGATGCTGACAAAATCTGATGAGACAGATTTCCCAAGTTACCCAGTCCAGGACTGTCCAAAGTTTGTCACCAAGATTTCAATGATAGTAAAGCATTTCAAATGATCTTGATAACACATGAACTTTAGATAAAAACTGTCTAAGAGTTTAACTCCTACTCCTCAGTGTTACACAAATGTGACCTCAAGAACTTTCCAATCTGTGCACTTTCCTTCCACTGTGAGACACTACATCCATGAAGGTCCTTTCTGCCATCAGTGGACAAAAAACACTGAAACTAGAAAACCTGACTCCTTATCAACAAAGTTTTCAGAAGATGATCTTGCTCAAAAGGGGGAAATGTAAAAACTTAATAAACTGAATCTTCAATTAAATAATCAGGAGACCAGAAGGGGGAGCTCTCAAACCCTACAATGATAGTAGAGTCCACCAGGAAGAAGAAAGACTCCTCTTTTCTCCTGGCATGGACTCAGCAAATGAAAAGACATGGACTCTTTATAATTATAGCCCTGCTGATTTCTTTTCCCCCTCTATAAAAGTATTCTCTTTCCCCTGTCATATAGGAACTTGCTCATAGCTGGCAATGGTTGCAGACCCCAATTTGCAATTTTCTGCTGATCCCAGATAAACCCAACTTCACTGGAGAATATTTGGCATCTATTTATTTCAGGTCAACACATGATAATATTGATGACTACACATGTATTTTCCTTCTGTAAAAAACTTATCAACATGTAGACTTATGATTGTGTTCCTTTCCAAGAATTTGGCATATTTTAATAAATATTTTTCCTTAAATATTTGGAAAGAATGAGATGTGAAATGTTAAGAATGGAATAGAAATAAATAAGGAAATACCTTTAATATTTTAAGATATTTTATTTATTTTTTTATTCTAGAGGTCTGTGTGCAAACTTTGATGCTGCTGGAAGTGAGATGGGTTCATTGAAGATTTCTATGAGTGTGGCAGGAGCTTTCATCTTCATGGAAATAATATAGCATAGAGGAGGAAATTAAAGATGCAGGAGATTGAGAAGCCAAATAACAAATTATTGTTCTCACAAGATGTTCTTCTATCGATCTTTCCAACAAGCCTATGAACAATACATAATGCAAATTTAATCATGTCATTTACCTTGCTTAAATATCTTTTAATGACCCTTCATTGATTTCTGGATGCATTTTGTGTCTCTAGAACTGATCTATGTGCTAGATACAGAGAGTTTAACAAATAGTGATAACGCTTGCCCTAGTGGGATTTATAAACCACTAGGAAGAAAAGGCAAAAATCGACTAAAGAAATATGCTGAAGGAGTGCTCTCTGACAGAGAATACTAAGCAATATTTGTATGAAATTAGGAACAATTCAGAAGAAAGGCTGTATAGATTCTAGTACCCAATTGCAAAGTGTGGTGGTGGTGGTTTTCTTCATACATCCAAGCAATTCTTCAACACTAGCTGGTGTCCTAGAGTTCAACTGAATTCTGACACTATCTACCTAGAGATAGTGTCAGATCTCACAGATTAAACACTAATCTTACAATTCTGCTCCCCCTCCCCCAACACTTAATATACCAAACTCAAACCCATGTTTTCACTTGTACTTCTGACTAACTAGCTATAAGTCGGAGGTTCCCACAATCACCACCTCAGGTTCAACTATTTTTCTAGAGACGCTCACATAATTCAGAGAAACATTTTACTTACTAGATTACCAGTTTATTACAAAAGGATGTAATTCAGGAACAGTCAGATGGAAGAGATATATAAGGCAAGGCATGGGAAAGGGATATGGAGCTTCTTCCATGTTTCTCCACCAGTCTCCACATGTTCACCAACCTGGAAGCTTTCTGGGTTTTTATGGAGGCTTCATTACACAGGTATGATCAATTTAATCATTGGCCATTGACAACTGATTTAACATCCAGCCTCTCTCCCCTGACCTCCCCTGGAGGTTAGGAGAGTGAGACTGAATGTTTCACACCTGTAATCACTTGGCTGGTTCTGCTGGATACCAGCCCTTATCCTTACGTGAGGCACAAAAATCTCATTAACATGACAAGAGACACCTTTAAGCTTTCTTCACTTAGGAGATTCCAAGGGTTTTAGTACTTCTGTGCCAGAAAGTGGGATGAAGACCAAATATATATTTCTTATTACAAATCACAATTTCACAGGTGGAGAGTAGTGGAGAAACTGATAAAAACACTAAAGTCCATGAAAAGGTAACATGTGGTATATACAGAGCAAATGTGAAATGATTATTTTTGGTAGTAGGAACAGAAATTTTTTGTGACAAGAGGGAAGAAGAGGGATTCCCTGGTGGTGCAGTGGTTGAGAGTCCACCTGCCGATGCAGGGGAAGCAGATTCGTGCCCCGGTCTGGGAGGATCCCACATGCCACGGAGCGGCTGGGCCCGTGAGCCATTGCTGCTGAGCCTGCGCGTCCGGAGCCTGTGCTCCACAATGGGAGAGGCCACAACAGTGAGAGGCAAATGTACCGCAAAAACAAAAGAGGGAGGAAGAGAAAATCCATTTGCTAGTGCAAGTCCCAACTTTCATGATCTGTATGAATTGAGTCTTCTTTCTTTCTGTCTTTCTCTTTTCATATGTGGAACTCAAACATCCTTTTGTAGTTTCTCTGATGCCAAAGCTTCATGGGGGCCACCAGTGGCTTATAGTTTGAGGTCCTTCATTATTAACCTTTTATGATCTGAGTGAATTCCTTCCTTGTGTATAACAAGGAGCCAGCAATGCCACCCATCACAATTTGTCTTACAATTGTCGCCATAAGTGTGACTTAAAAACTGATATCGAAACCTCACAAGAGTTTCCTTATAAGGTGATTTTGTCTTGTTTAGTTGTGTCTTCCCATGTTAATCACTACAAATGCTAACTAAATACACTTGGGCTGTGGATTTATTTCAGTATTCTGAATTAGTCAGCCAACAGTGTGAGAATAAGATTGAGACATTTAGATTTGCATATTATCCTTCTTTTGGAGTGCAGTGGATGGCAAAGCGAAGCAGGCAAAATCAACAAGGGGACATTTTTTTTATAAAGGAACAGAATTTTATTTCACTGCACCAGTAAATCTGTATCAGCAGTTACTTATACAGCTGTGTTTCTAAAACACAAGTAAGACTTTGCCATTCCCTTTCTTAAAGATCATAAAGTGAATTATCTAATTTATTTTCTACATTTTTATCTATATCATCTATATCTATATGAAAATAAATAAAGGAAACCTCATTTTTTTTTTTTTTTTTGCAGTACGTGGGTGTCTCACTGTTGTGGCTTCTCCCATTGCAGAGCACAGGCTCTGGACACGCAGGCTCAGCGGCCATGGCTCATGGGCCCAGCCGCTCCGCGGCATGTGGGATCTTCCCGGACCGGGGCACAAACCCATGTCCCCTGCATCGGCAGGCGGACTCTCAACCACTGCGCCACCAGGTAAGCCCAAGGAGCCTCATTTTAAGTAGAGTCAGGAAGCCCTGAAAGGGGCACTTTCATGCACAGCCACTCATATCTCAGCAGGAGGGAGATTTTTTTATTGTCTAGAATCAGTCCATTAGATGAATAGTCATAACTACCCTGGACTCTTTGAATTTGAGAAGGGACAGCCCTTCTCATCTTGTGTTTTCCTCTATAAAATCAAGCCCCTGTCTATTCTTCAGACATGTTAATCTAATTTGATACACCCATAAAAGTGCATAAGCTGTTTCATTATTTGCCAATATATATTTCTTTGATCAGTGACAAAAACTGGAAGGAGTTTTAAATTTTCTGCATAGCCAAGTAAATGAATGAAGGTGACATTAAACATATTTCATTCTTTCATGTGAGACTATTGATTCTAATGCACTGAATTACTGGATGGAAACCTGTTAATTTTTTAAAAATCCATAAGGGAAATTTTCATGAAAATATAGATTATAAAATTCACTGGGGAAAATATAACAGTAGCAGTGATAATACAAAAATCATCAGAGAGGTCAAGTTGGCGGAAGACCTGGAGTTTACCTCTCCATACAACTACATCAAGAATACATCTACAGGGCTTCCCTGGTGGTGCAGTGGTTGAGAGTATGCCTGCTGATGCAGGGGACAAGGGTTCATGCCCTGGTCCAGGAAGATCCCACATGCCTCAGAGTGGCTGGGACCATGAGCCATGGCCACTGAGCCTGCGCATCTGGAGCCTGTGCTCTGCAATGGGAGAGGCCACAACAGTGAGAGGTCCGCATACCGCAGAAAAGAAAAAAAAAGAATACATCTACATATGGAATAATTCACAGAGAACACCTGCTGAACACTAGCAGAGGACCTTGGACACCTAAAAGGACAGGAAAATATCCCCATATAACCTAATAGGACGGACAAGAGAAACAGAAGAAAAAGAGGAAAGAGGACGAGACCTGCACACCTTGGTGTGGGAGCTGAAGGAGAGGAGAGGTTCCCACATCCAAGGAAGCCCCCTCGCCAGCAGGGAGATCAGCTGAGATAGAAGGGGATCTTCAGGGGATATCAGAGTAAAGTGCAGCAGCCGGTGTATGGCAGGCAGGACACAGCAAGGCTTACAAAGACAGTCCGTGCCACAGCCCTACATGCCCTAGCCTGAGATGGATGTATGCCAGTGCTGATAGAGGCTGGGTGCTGGAACATGGGGTTTGGAGAGTGGACCTGAAGAGAGGAATGTGGTTGGCTGGGCAGAGACAGCCTAAGGGGGTGGGAGTGAGGAGCTCTGAAACTGGAAATGCACCTGGAAGAAGCCCAGACCACCATAGAAAAAAGGCTCCATTATTGAGTGAAACATGAAAGTCAGGGCCACCATCACAGCATCTCTCCCCACACGCCATTCTCTGCCTCTGTGGGCACTGGAAGGGGGTCCCACCAGAACAAGTGTGTTTATCCCAGTCATTGCTGACTTATCCCTCACCCACCTGAGTGAGCATGTGTGCCCCAGTCAGTTGCTGCCTCTTGCCAGCCACTGTCTCTGCAGGGACTAGAAGGGGCTCCCGCCAGAGCAAGCACTTGCATTCCAGTCACTGTGGCCTTATCTCCCTCCACTTGAGATAGAACATGCACCCCAGCCAGTTGCTGCCTCCTGCCCCTCCCACCTAAGTCACTGCCTGCCACGCAGACAGTGACTGACTGGGGCAAGCATGAACAAGTCAGTCACTGCCCTCACCCCTCCCACCAAAATGGGCCAATAATGGGCCTCCAGTAGCTACCTTTGCTCCCTCTCACCTAGGTGGGAAACAGATTCTTGAGGGTGACCCACATGCAGAGGTAGGGCTGAAACCAAAGCTGAGCCCCAGGGACTGTGTAACTAAGGAAAAAGAACTGAAATCTCCAATTGCAGCTGAACAAGCCATAGATTAAATGCCAACAATCAACTTGGTAAATCCAGTGAGTGTGGAACATCTGAATAGACAAAAGTGCTCCTGAAACTGAGATAGATCTAGCTTTAGGAGCTGTGGACATTGTGGGCACATACACATGCGAGTTGGGTCAGGTCAGACTCTGAGCTGCCCACACAGTGCACACAGAGGGTCCAGAGACTTACTTAGAGGCCTTAGAGGGCCTCCTGGGGAAGCAAGGGTCAGCTGTAGCTCAAAGTGGGGACAAGGACACTGGTAGAAGAGGTTTCATGGAATAATTGTTGTTAATGAGTTGTTGCTGCTGTTTTTTAAATTCTTAATTTTTAAAAATAATTTAGTATATATATATTTTTACTTTTATTTTTTAATTTATTTTTGTTAGTTTCATTTTTTACTGTTTGTTTTGGTTATTGGTTTTTGTTTGCTTGATTGTTTTCTTGGGTTTTTTTTGTTTTCTTTGGTTTTATTTTGTTTGGTTTTCTTTTATTATTTGCCTTTTTTTTCTTATATTTTTGTCAGTTTGTCTTGTTTTGTTTTGTTTTGTTCCTTTTTGTATTTTTGACCACAGTGCATGGCTTGCAGAGTCTTGGTTCCCTGGTTGGCAGTCAAAGCTGAGCCCCAGCAGTGGGAGCACTAAGTCTTGAACAGTGAACCACCAGGAAATTCCCAGCCTCAGGGAATATTAATTGCTGTGAGCTCTCCTGGAGGTCCCCATCTTGGCACCAAGACCTGGCCCTATGCAAAACCCTGCAAGCTCCAGTCCTTGAGTGCTTCAGGCCAAACAATGAGCAAGAAAGGAACACAGTCACACCCATCAGCAGACAGGCTGCTGAAAGTCATACCAAGCTCAAAGACACCCCAAAACACACCCCTTGACATGGTTCTGCCCACCAGAGGGAAAAGACCCAGATCCACCCAAGAGAGGACATTCACCAGTCCCTCCCACCAGAAAGGCTACAAAGCCCTTGAAGCAATCTCACCCATCAGGGTGCAGACGCCAGAGCAAAAGGAACAACAACCTTGCAGCTGCAGAAAGGAGACCACAAACACACTAAGTTAGAGAAAATGAGATGCCATAAAAATATGTTGCAGATGGAAGAGCAATGTAAAAACCAATAAGACCAAATAAATGAAGAGGAGATAGGCAATCTACCTGAAAAACAATTCAGAGTAATAAAAGAAAAGATGATCCAAGATCATGAAAAAAGAATGGAGACACAGATCAACAAGACACAAGGAATTTTCAATGAGGACCTTGAAGAACTAAAGAAAAAATAAAGAATGATGAACAATAAAATTACTGAAATGAAAAAATACACTAGAAGGAATCATTGGCAGATAACTGAGGCAGAAGAATGGAGAAGTGAGCCGGAAGATAGAATGGTGTTAATCACTGCTGTGGAACAGAATAAAGAAAAAAATAATTAAATGAGGACAGTATCAGACACGTCTGGGGCAACATAAAACACACCAACATTCAAATTATAGGTGTCCCAGAAGATGGGGGGAAAGAGGAAGGGACTGAGAAAATATTTGAAGACATTACAGTCAAAAACTTATATAGTATGGAAAAGGAAATAGTCACCTAAGTCCAGGATTTTCAGAGAGTCCTATACAGGATAAACCCAAGGAGAAACACACCAAGACACATATTAATCAAACTAATATAAATTAAATACAAAGAAAAATATTAAAAGCAGCAAGGGAATAACAACAAATAACATAAAGGGAATCCACATAAGGTTATCACCTAATTTTTCAACAGAAACTCTTGGTCCCAAAGGGAGAAGCATGATATATTTAAAGTGATGAAAGGGAAATAACTGCAACCCAGAATACTCCACCCAGCAGGGCTCTCACTCAGATTCAATGGAGAAATCAAAACCTTTAAAGACAAGCAAAAGCTAAGAGAATTCAGCTCCACAAAACCAACTTTACAACAAATGCTAAAGGAGCTTCTAGAGGCAGGAAAAAAAGAAAAGAGAACAAAAAAGAAAGGGAAGAAAAACGACCCACAAAAACAGACCCAAAATAATTAGGAAAATGGCAATAGGAACATCCTTATGGATAATTACCTTAAATGTTTTAAATGGATTAAATGCTCCAACCAAAAGGCGCAGATGGGCTGAATGGATACAAAAACAAGACCCATATATACGCTGTCTACAAGAGACCCACTTCAGACCTGGCACACATACAGACTGAAAGTGAGGGAATAGAAAAGGAAACCCCATTCAAATTGAAATCAAAAGAAAGCTGGAATAACACCACTAATTTCAGGAAAATGAACTTTAAAAGAAGGAGTGTTACAAGAGACAAGGAAGGGCACTGCATAATGATCAAGTGATCAATCAAAGAAGATGATATAACAATTGTAAATATATATGCCTGCAAAATAGGAGCATCTCAATTTATAATGCAAATGCTAACAACCAGAAAAGGAGAAATTGACATTAATCCTATAATAGTGGGGGACTTGAACACCCCACTAACATCAATAGACAGATCATCCAGACAGAAAATCAATAAGACAACACAACCCTTAAAGACACATTAGAGTAGATGAACATGCTTGATATTTACAGAACATTCCATCTGAAAGCATCAGAATGCACTTTCTTCTCAAGTACACATGGAACATTCTTGAGAATAGATCACATCTTGTGTCACAAATCAAGTCTCAGTAAATTTAAGAATATTGAAATCATATCAAGTATCTTTTCTGAGCACAACACTGTGAGATTAGAAATAAATTAGAGGAAAAAAATGGAAAATACACAAACAGAGGAAGGTTAAGCAATATGTTAATAAATAATCAACGGATCTGTGAAGAAATCAAAAAACACCTAGAGAAAAGTGACAATGAAAACACGATGATCCAAAACATATGGGACACAACAAAAACAGTTCTAAGAGGCAGGTTTATATCAATACAGTCTTAATTGAAGAAACAAGAAAATTCTGAAATGAAAAACCTATACTTACACCTAAAGAAACTAGAGAAAGAAGAACAAAAAAATACCAAAGTTAGTAGAAGGAATGAAATCATAGGGATCAGAACAGAAATAAATAAAATAGAAATGGAGAAAACAATAGCAAATATCAATGAAATTAAAGCTGGTTCTTTGACAAGATAAACAAAATTGATAAATGGTTAACTCAAATAGAAAACTCAGACCCAACAAGAAAAATAGAGAGAGGACTCAAATCAATAAAATTAGAAATGAAAAAGACGAAGTTACAACTGACACCACAGAAATACAAAAAATCATAAGAGACTACTACAAGCAACTAGATACCAATAAAATGGAAAAATACAAGAAATGGACAAATTCTTAGTAACATTACAACCTTCCAACACTGAACCAGGAAGAAATAGAAAATATTAACAGATCAAACACAAGTATTGAAATTGAAACTTTGTTTAAAAATTTTCCAACAGGTTGTTTGGCCTGAGGATTCACAGCACTGGAGCCTACATTCTCTTTGGTGAGGTAATGGCGGACTCTGGGAGGGATCATGCCAAAGAGTACTTCCCAGAACTTGTTCTGCCAGTGTCCTTGTCCTCAAAGTGAGTCACAGCCATACCCCCACCTCTGCAGAAGACCCTCCAACACTAGCAGCCATGTGACTGACAGGGTCTTGGTGTTCCAGGAAGGTGTCAGGCCTGTGCCTCTGAGGTGGGAGAGCTGAGTTGAGGACATTGGTAAACCAGAGACCTCCCAGCTCCACGTAATATCAAATGGTGAAAACTCTCCCAGATATCTCCATCTCAATGCTAAAATCCAGCTCCAGACAATGGCCAGCAAGCTACAGGGCTGGACACCCTATGCCAAACAACTAGCAAGACAGGAACACACCTCACCAATGAGCAGAGAGGCTGCCTAAAATAATACAGTGACTGAAACACCAAAACACACTACAGGAGGCAGTCCTGCCCAACAGAAAAACAAGATCCAGCCTCATCAACCAGAACACAGACACTAGTCCCCTCCACCAGGAAGCCTACACAACCCACTGAACCAACTTTAGCCAAAAGGGGCAGACACAAAAACTAATGGGAACTAAGAACCTGCAGCTTGTGAAAAGAAGACCTGAAACACAATAAGTTAAGCAAAATGAGAAGACGAAGAAACACACAGTAGATTAAGGAGCAAGGTAAAAACCGACCAGACCAAACAAATGAAGAGGAAATAAGCAGTCCAGCTGAAAAAGAATTCAGAGTAATGATAGTAAAGATGATCCAAATCTTGGAAATAGAATGGAGAAAATACAAGAAATGTTTAACAAGCACCAAGAAGAGCTAAGGAGCAAACAAATAATGATGAACAACACAATAAATGAAATTAAAAATTGTCTACAAGGAATCAATAGCAGAATACATGAGGCAGATGAATGGATAAGTGACCTGGAAGATAAAATAGTGGAAATAACTACTACAGAGCAGAATAAAGAAAAAAGAAGGAAAAGAATTGAGGACAGTTTTAGAGACCTCTGGTACAACACTAAATGCACCAACATTCGAATTATAGGGGCCCAGAAGAAGAAGAGAGAAAAAAAAGGGACTGAGAATATATTTGAAGAGATTATAATTGATAACTTCCCTAATATAGGAAAGGAAATAGTTAATCAAGTCCAGGAAGCACAGAGAGTCCCATACAGGGTAAATCCAAGGAGAAACATGCCAAAACACATATTAATCAAACTATCAAAAATTAAATTCAAAGAAAAAATATTAAAAACAGTGAGGGAAACACAGCAAATAACATACAAGGGAATCCTCATAAAGTTAACAGCTGATCTTTCAGCAGAAACTCTGTAAGCCAGAACAGAGTGGCAGGATATATTTAAATTGATGAAAGGGAAAAACCTACAACCAAGATTACTGTACCCAGCAGGGATCTTATTCAGATTCAACGGAGAAATTAAAACCTTTACAGACAAGCAAAAGCTGAGAGAGTTCAGCACCACCAAACCAGCTTTACAAGAAATGCTAAAGGAACTTCTCTAGGTAGGAAACACAAGAGAAGGAAAAGACCTACAATAACAAACCCCAAACAATTAAGAAAATGGTAATAGGAACATACATGTTGATAATTACCTTAAATGTAAATGGATTAAATACTCCAACCAAAAGATATAGACGGGCTGAATGGATTAAAAAAACCACACCCCTATATATATGCTGTTGACAAAAGACGCACTTCAGACCTAGGGACACATACAGACTGAAAGTGAGGGGATGGAAAAAGGTATTCCATGCAAGTGGAAATCAAAAGAGATCTGGAGTAGAAATTCTCATATCAGACTAAATAGAATTTAAAACAAAGACTATTACAAGAGACAAAGAAGGACACTGCATAACAATCAAGGGATCAATCCAAGAGGAAGATATAACATTTACACACCCAACATAGGAGCAGCTCAATACATAAGGCAAAGCTAGCAGTCATAAAAGGGGAAATCAACAGTAACACAATCATAGTAGAGTCCTTTAACACCTCACTTTCACCACTGGGCAGATCATCCAAAATGAAAATAAATAAGGAAACACACACTTAAATAATACATTAAAAAGATGGACTTAATTGATAGTTATAGGACATTCCATCCAAAAGCAACAGAATGCACATTCTTCTCAAGTGCTCATGGAACATTCTCCAGGATAGATCATATCGTGGGTCACAAATCAAGCCTTGGTAAATTTAATAAAATAGAAATCATATCAAGAATCTTTTTTGATCATGCTATGAGACTAGATATCAATTACAGGGATATATGTTTAATAAATACATACACATGGTGGCTAAACCATACACTACTTAATAACCAATAGGTCACTGAAGAAGTCAAAGAGGAAATCAAAAAATACCTAGAAAAAAATGACAGTAAAAATACAATGACCTAAAAACTGTGGGATGCAGTAAAAGCAGTTCTAAGAGCGAAGTTTACAGCAATACAATCTTACCTCAAGAAACAAGAAAAATCTCAAAATAAACCACCTATCTCTACACCTTAAGAAATTAGAGAAAGAACAACAACAAAAATCCCAAAGTTAGCAGAAGTAAAGAAATCATAAAGATCAGATCAGAAATAAATGAAAAAGAAATGAAGGAAACAATAGCAAAGATCAATAAAACTAAAAGGTGGTTCTTTGAGAAGATAAACAAAATAGATAAACCACTAGCCAGACTCATCAAGAAAAAAAGGGAGAAGACTCAAATCAATAGAATTAAAAATGGAAAAGGAGAAGTAACAACTGACACTGAAGATCATGAGAGATTACTACAAGCAACTATATGCCAATAAAATGGACAACCTAGAAGAAACGGACAAATTCTTGGAAATGCACACCCTTCTGAGACTGAACCAGGAAGAAATAGAAAATATAACTGACCACTCACAAGCACTGAAATTGAGAATGTGATAAAAATCTTCCAAGAAACAAAAGCACAGGGCCAGATGACATGATAGGTGAATTCTATCAAACATTTAGAGAAAAGCTAACACCTATCTTTCTCAAAATCTTCCAACATATAGCAGAGGGAGGAAAACTTCCAAACTCATTCTATGGGGCCACCAACACAGTGATACCAAATGCAGACAAAGATGTCACAAAGAAAGAAAACTACAGGCCAATATCACTGATGAAAATAGATGAAAAAGTCCTCAATAAAATACTAGCAAAGAGAATCTAACAGCATATTAAAAGGATCATACACCATGATCAAGTTGGATTTATCCAGGGAATGCAAGGATTCTTCAATATATGCAAATCAATCAATGTGATAAAGCATATTAACAAACAGATGGAGAAAAACCATATAATCATCTCAATAGATGCAGAAAAAGATTTCAACAAAATTCAACACCCATTTATGATAAAAACCCTCCAGAAAGTAGACATGGAGGGAACTTACCTCAACATATAAAAGGCCATATCTGAAAAACCCACAGCCAACATCTTTCTCAATGGTGAAAAACTGAAACCATTTCTTCTAAGAGCAGGAACAAGACAAGGCTGTCCACTCTCACCACTATTATTCAACATAGTTTTAGTGACAGCAATAAGAGAAGAAAAAGAAATAAAAAGAATCCAAATCAGAAAAAAAGTAAAACTGTCACTGTTTGCACTTGACATGATAATATACGTAAAGAATCCTAAAGATGCTACCAAAAAACTACCAGAGCTAATCAATGAATTTGGTAAAGTAGCAGGATACAAAATAAATACACAGAAATCTCTTTCATTCCTATACACTAGTGATGAGAAATCTGAAGGAGAAATTAAGGAAACACTCCCATTTACCACTGCAACAAAATGAATAAAATACCTAGGAATAGACCTACCTAAGGATACAAAAGACCTGTATGCAGAAAATGATAAGACACTGATGAAAGTAATTAAAGATGGTACAAGCAGATGGAGAGATATACCATGTACTTGGATTGGGAGAATCAACCTTGTGAAAATGACTATACTACCCAAAGCAATCTACAGATTCAATGCAATCCTTATCAAACTACCAATGACATTTTTCACAGAGCTAGAACAAAAATTTCACAATTTGTATGGAAACACAAAAGACCCCGAAGGGCCAAAGCAATCTTGAGAAAGAAAAATGGAGATGGAGGAATCAGGTTCCCTGACTTCAGACTATACTACAAATCTACAGTAATCAAGACAGTATGGTACTGGCACAAAAACAGAAATATAGATCAATGGAACAGGATAGAAAGCCCAGAGATAAACCCATGCACATATGGTCAACCTATATTTGACAAAGGGGGCGAGAATATACAATGGAGAAAAGACAGTCTCTTCAATAAGTGGTGCTGGGAAAACTGGACAACTACATGTAAAAGAGTGAAATTGGAACAGTTCCTATCACCATGCACAAAAATGCACTCAAAATGGATTAAAGACCTAAACGTAAAGCCAGACACTGTAAAACTCTTAGAGGAAAACATAAGCAGAACACTCTGTGACATAAATCACAGCAAGATCCTTTTTGACCTACCTCCTAGAGAAATGGAAATAAAAACAAAAATGAACAAATGGGGCCTAATGAAACTTCAAAGCTTTTGCACAACAGAGTTAACCATATACAAGACAAAAAGACAACCCACAGAATGGGAGAAAACATTTGCAAATGAAGCAACTGATAAACGATTAATCTCCAAAATTTACAAGCAGTTCATGCAGCTCAATATCAAAAACAAACAAACCAATCCAGAATTGGGCAGAAGACCTAAGTAAACATTTCTTCTATAAGATATACAAATTGTCAACAAACATATGCAACAATGCTCAACATCACTAATCATTAGAGAAATGCAAATCAAAACTACAATAAGGTATCACATTAGACCAGTCAGAATGACCATCATTAAAAAAAAATCTACAAACAATAAATGCTGGAGAGGGTGTGGAGAAAAGGGAACACTCTTGCTCTGTTGGTGGGAATGTAAATTGATACAACCAGTATGTGGAACAGTATGGAGGTTCCTTAGAAAACTAAAGATAGAACTACCATATGACCCAACAATCCCACTCCTGGGCATATACCCTAAATAAACCATAATTCAAAAAGAGTCATGTAAAACAATGTTCATTGCTCTATTTACAATAGCCAGGACATGGAAGCAACCTAAGTGTCCAGTGAGAGATGAATGGACAAAGAAGATGTGGCACATATATACAATGGAATGTTAGCCATAAAAAGAAAGGAAATTGAGTTATTTGTACTGAGGTGGATGGACCTAGAGTCTGTCATACAGAGTGAAGTAAGTCATAAAGAGAAAAAGAAATACCATATGCTAACACATATATATGGAATCTAAAAAAAAAAAAAAAAAAGGTTCTGAAACCTGTGAGCAAGACAGGAATAAAGAGGCAGACGTAGCAAATGGAATAGAGGACATGGGGATGGGGAACGGTAAGGTGAGACGAAGTGAGATTGTGGCATGGACTTATATGTACTACCAAATGTAAAATAAATAGCTAGTAGGAAGCAGCCACATAGAACAGGGACATGAGCTCGGTGCTTTGTGACCACCTAGATGGGTGGGATAGAGAGTGTGGGAGGGAGACACAAGGGGGAGGTGATATGGGGATATATGAATATGCATAGCTGATCCACTTTCTTATAAAGCAGAAACTAACACACCATTGTAAAGAAATTACATTCCAATAAAGATGTTTAAATAAATTAACAAATAAACAAATAAATAATTAAAGAGGATTGGCCAGTGGTGGAGAAATCACACTAGCCTGTTTAAAACTGGTGGCATGATCAAATGGCCCACAGGCAATTATAATTCATAGGACCCTCCATCTGTAGATGGATGGAAGTTCTGATAGAAAATAAGTTTGGATTTGGAAAGGTTGAATTTGAGGAGGTGAGATATGTAGTAGAAATATAAGACTGTCCGTTGGGTGAGAGAGGGCTTAAGGTTCAACAAATAGATGTGGTAGTCCACAACATGAAGTGTTCAGACTCTGAGAATGTGTAATTAATGCATTAAATTCTTGAAGTGTTTTTGTAATAATTAAAAAATAATAATCATCCAACAAATAAAAGCCCAGGACCAGGTGGCTTCTCAGGTGAAATCTATCAAACATTTACAGAAGAGTTAACACCTACCCTGCTGAAAGGCTTCGAAAGAATTGCAGAGGAAGGAATACTCCCAAGATCATTCTATGAGGTCACCATCACCCTGATACCAAAACCTGACAAAAATATAACAAAAAAAGTAAATTAAAAGCCAATGTCACAGATAAATATAGATGCAAATATCCTCAACAAAATACTAGCAAACCAAATCCAACAGCACCTTAAAAGGATCATACAGCAATGATCACATGGGATTTATCCCAGGGATGCAAGGATTCTTCAGTACTCACAAATCAGTCAGTGTGATACACCACATCTACATATTGAAGAATAAAAACCACATGATCATCTCAATAGGTGCAGAAAAAGCTTTAGACAAATTCAACATTCATTTATGATAAAAACTCTCCAGAAAGTGGGCATAGAGGGAACCTACCTCAACGTAGTAAAGGCCATATACGACAAACCCACAGCAGACATCATTCTCAACAGTGAAAAGCTGAAAGTATTTCCTCTAAGATCAGAAACATGACAAGGATGTCCTCTCTCAACACTATTATTCAAAATATTTGTGGAAGTCCTGGCTATGGCAATCTGAGAAAAAGAAATAAAAAGAATCCAAATTGGAAAAGAAGTAAAACTGTCACTGTTTGCAGATGACATCATACTATACATAGAAAACCCTAAAGATGCTACCAGAAATCATCAAATAATTTGTTAAAGTTTCAGGATTTAAAATTAATACACAGAAATCTCTTGCATTCCTATACGCTAACAACTAAATATCAGAAATGGAAATGAAGGTAGCAATCCCATTTACCATAGCATCAAAAAGAATAAAATACCTAGGAATAAATCTACATAAGGAGGTAAAAAACCTGTACTCAGAAAAGTATAAAATACTGATGAAAGAAATCTAAGATGATACAAACAGATGGAGAAATATACCGTGTTCTTGGATTGGAAGAATCAATATTGTGAAAATGACTATACTACCCAACAATCTACAGATTCAATGCAATCCTTATCAAATTACCCGTGACATTTTTTTTACAGAACTAGAACAAAAAATTTTACAATTTGGATGGAAACAGTAAGACCCCAAATAGCCAAAGCAATCTTGGAAAAGAAAAACGGATCTGAAGGAATCAGGCTCCCTGACTTCAGACAATACTGCAAAGCTACAGTCATCAATACCATATGGTACTGGCACAATATCAGAACTATAGATCAATGGGACAGGATAGAAAATCTAGAGGTACCCGTGCACCTAATCTATGACAAAGGAGGCATGAATATACAATGGAAAAAGTCTCTTCAGTAAGTGGTGCTAGGATAATTGGACAATTACATGTAAAAGAATGAAATTATAACACTTCCTAAAACCATACAAGAAAGTAAACTCAAAATTGATTAGGGATCAAATGTAAGGCCAGCTGCTATAAAACTCTTAGAGGAAAATCTAGGCAGAACCCTCTCTGGCATAAATTGCTGCAAGATCTTTTTCAATCCATCTCATAGTGTAATAAAAATAAAGACAAAAAAAAATTGGACCAAATTATACCTAAAAGTTTTTGCACAGCAAAGGAAACCATAAACAAAACTAAAAGACAACCCTCAGAATGGGAGAAAATATTTGCAAATGAAGCAACTGACAAGGGAATAATTTCCAAAATATACAAACAGTTCATGCAGCTCAATATCAAAAAAAACCCCAAACAACCCAATCAAAAAGTGGGGAGAGATATAACTAGACATTTCCCAAAGAAGGCATACAGTTGGCTAAAAAGCACATGAAAAGATGCTCAACTTAACTAATTATTAAAGAAATTCAAATAAAAACTACAATGTAGTATCACCTCAGACTGCACAGAATGGCCATCATCAAAAAATCTATAAACAATAAATGCTGGAGAGAGTGTGGAGAAAAGGTAATCATCTTACACTGTTGGTGGTAAGGTAAACTGGTACAGCCACTATGGAAACAGTGTGGAGTTTCCTTAAATAAATAAATAGAGCTACCATATGATCCAGCAATCCCACTCCTGGGCATATATCCAGAGAAAACCATAATTAAAAAGATACATGCACCTCACTGTTCATTGCAGCACTATTTATCATAGCCAGGACATGAAGCCACCTAAATGTCCATTGACAGAGGAATGGATAAAGATGTGGTACATATACACAATGTACACAGCCATATACACAATATACACACAATATATACACACAATATACACACAATATATACACAATATACACAGCCATAAAAAAGAGCAAGTAATGCCATTTGCAGCAACATGCATGGACATAGAGATTTTCATACTGAGTAAGTCAAATATTATATGATGTGACTTATATGTGGAATCTAAAAGCAGGGTACAAATGAACTTATCTACAAAACAAATAGATTTACAGATGTAGAAAATTAACATATGGTTTCCAGGGGTAGGGGGAGGAGGGATAAATTGGAAGATTGTGATTGACATATACACACTACTGTATATGAAATAGGTAACTAATAAGGACCTACTGTATAACACAGTGAACTCTACTCAATACTCTGTAATGGTCTACATGGGAAAAGAATCTAAAAAAAAGTGGGTATACATATATGTATAACAGACTCAGTTTGCTCTACCCTGAAATTAGCACAATATTTTAAATCAAATATACTTCAATAAAAAATTTAAAAAATCATCAATTTTTTCCAAAAATTACTTTATTCAAATTTAATTTATCTTTGCTTTTACTGTAAGAGCAGTTAACACTCTCTCACCTATATTTGTTAATGTTCCACCAAGGAACTAATGTTCTTATTACCATACATGTAGGTTGTATATATTTCAAGTAGCTGCATTAAAAATTCTCCTCAAATTCTATCTTTATATGTAGATATATTTTGCAGTAAAGTCATTTATGATTGAAAATGCAAGTATAGATTTATGCTATATATATGTATATATTTCTGTAACAGACATATTTGAAAACATATTCAAGAATATATTTTCATGAGAAATAAAAAATATGTTGGCATGTATGACATGTTTTATATATAATACAACTATATATATATTATTTTTATAATTATACACATTATATATATATATATAAAACATTTGATGTTTTTAACACAGTAGGCTCAATTTATATTAGAAAATCTGAGAGAATTCTCAAAATCACTCAAAATATTATCATATTTAATTATAATTCCAAATCTTAGTTTGGTTTGTTTAATAATTTCAAGGAAGAAAAGTGGGATCAAAGTATTTCTAAAGTACTGAATTTCTTTAAATTATAGAATATTGGTAATATAGAAGTACAGAAAACTGGGTCCTAAGTCTTTTTCAGATGTGGACCATTATTCTTTTTTTCAGAATTTGCAATAAAACTTCTTTGTCTACACCTCAATTTTGATTTGCTTTTTAAAAATTGTCCCAGGGTTCACTTATGCATAAATTATCTTTTAAAAAATTGTCCCAGGGTTCACTTATGCATAAATTACCTTTTTAAAAATTGTCCCAGGGTTCACTTATGCATAAGTTATCTTATACTTCATATGTTTAGTTTGCCTTATTTGAATCTTATTCAAGAATATTTTTCAAGAGAAATGTATGATAATAAAAGGTTCAAATGAAACTAAATATAATTTGAAATCTAAACAGCTAAAAGAATAATTAAATTTGAACTCCTGAAAAAAAACATTTAGGAATGATATGAATTCTATTTTTTTCAAGCCCATTAACTCCCCAAATCTAAAAGAGAAGTAAGAGTGATTAAAGACATTCAAAATGTTGCTACCATATCCCTCACCTAACCTGAGTATGAAAACTGTTGCAACATTTTGTTAAACAATGTTTTAAAATGTGTTGTCCTTCTCTATATGGCATTAATATTTTAAAGCTTGTTACAACTCATCTGTGTTAATCCTAACCTTTGTAAATGCATAACATGATATTAAGAATAAACACATACTCTAAGGTGTCATTCAGAAATGAAAGCATTAGTTTCTGCTTTATAACAGAAAAAAAGCAGAAACTAACTTTTCTGTTATAAGGCAGAAGCTAATGCTATCATTTCTGAATGATACCTTAGAGTATGTGCATTGTAAAGCAATTATACTCCAATAAAGATGTTTAAAAAAAAGACGTGGGAGTGCAAATACACTTGCACCTACTTATAATCACTATTGATTATAATTCAGTCAAAACTCTTATCCTTTGAAAAAGGAAATACAGCAAGGAATGATTGTAAATTCCTAGTTGTACTTCCATGGAAAATATATTCTTTGCTCTGTACTTTCATTATATAAATAGAGATTTTTTTTTTTTACTATTTACTACTAATGATAGAATTATTTGTAACTGCAATTAAATCCCTGATATGCACTTTTTTTCCTTTGGGAAAAAATAAACCTACCATCTAAAAAAAGAAAAAAAATAAATAAAAGCATTGCTAGTTTCAATTTGTAAAATATGAAACTTCTAGTAAAAGAAAAATAAGTTAATTATTCTGGTACACCATGAAATGTTATTTTGTATCAAACATTCACACATTTAAAAGAAAGTAAGAAAATGTAAATATCAATGCATATATTTGAGTTGTAGGGGAGCACAATGCCAACGTGTTTTCTGAAATCACAAAAGCAGATATGACTCTTTGTATTATATATTTTTAATTAGTATTAAAAATAGTCTGCATATATTCATTAGTATCTAAAACGAATACTTAAAAACAAAGTACAAATAACAATGCACAAAATTACAAGGCAAATGCACTCTGTTCTTTGCTCAGGATATCCTACATCACAATACTGGTATGTGTTTAGTTAGGGGAAGGAGTAAATGTTTTTATTAATTTGCCCAAAGGCATTATCACATCACCAAGTGAAGCTTGTGTGAGTCTAAAAAAAATAATGAGCTTAAAAATGAAGCAGTTTTGATTGAGCCTATTGCTTCATGCTAATAAGTTTAATGTATAACGTTTACCTTTAAACTATAAAATACATGCATGAATCAGCTAAATAATGTCTGGCAATCAGAAGTTCTATTCCAGTTTATAAGGCAGAAATAGCTAGCAAACATACTTTTGATGGCTAGTGAAATACTTCACAGTATAGAAATAAAACATTTTCCTATTCTATTAAAATGTCAGACTTTACTTACTTGAGGTCATAACAGCAAGTTTCTTATATATTAAAGCATATTAAAAGTAAAGTATAAAAATGCATTTAAGGGTTTCCCTGGTGGCGCAGTGGTTGAGAGTCCACCTGCCGATACAGGGGACACGGGTTCGTGCCCCAGTCCGGAAAGATCCCACATGCCGCGGAGCAGCTAGGCCCGTGAGCCATGGTCACTGAGCCTGCGTGCCCAGAGCCTGTGCTCCACAACGGGAGAGGCCACAACAGTGAGAGGCCCACGTACCGCAAAACAAAAAACAAAACAAAACAAAACAAAAAACATTTAAAATATATTTTCAAGCAATGTGGTATACAATGTTGCTCTCTTGGATATGTTTGTATTTTAAAGTATGGTTGTAAATGGCACCACTTTTGTTAAATTATGTTTAACATACTCAGAAAATTAAATTGATTTAAAACCTTAATGAACAAGCTATAGTTTGGGCTTTCTGTGGAAAATGAATAGAAAGTATTGTTTGAAATTCATCAAGAAAATGTTCTACATAAAATTTCATGTGCCAAGTTTCAAAAGTAAAAGATTAAGAAAACTTCTTGTATATACAAAAATAGTTCCTACTACTTCTACCTGGAAGTATATAATTACTATATACTTGGAATTTCATTCCACTCCATTAGCTATGTACCTTCCAAAGAATGTAAAGATGATTCTTTTTTGTGGCCTCTCCCATTGCAGAGCACAAGCTCTGGACACGCAGGCTCAGTGGCATGGCTCACGGGCCTAGTGGCTCCTTAGCATGTGGGATCTTCCCAGACTGGGGCACGAACCTGTGTCCTCTGTATTGGCAGGCGGACTATCAACCACTGTGTCACCAGGCAAGCCCAAGATGATTCTTTAATGGTGATTCATGATCAAATTGGAAATGAATGAATTCACCTGAGTATTTTTCTATGATGAATCTTGTTCAATATTGGTTTCTTTCTTTATTATCTGTAGATTTACTATGAATCGTGACTGTAAAGTAACAGCATTTTTAGAAAATCAATTTGGTAAATAGCATTCAAAAAGAAAATAGTCATTACTTTTCAAATTTAAATCAATTCCAATAAGTTTAAAACATGTACAAAATATAAAAAATAAATACTATAGGCATAACTTAATGACTATGTTCCAAAAATTTAGACTAGAGTTAATAAAATAAATGATCTTACTCATCCAGTTTTATACTCTTCCTCAAAACAGCAACTTATCAGCACCCGACATTCAGGCTTGATATTTCACTTCACTGTGAAACAAGATGGTTTAAAATCTAACTCTACTCTAATCACTTATCTCTATCTTTGTTTTTTACATCTTTATTGGAGTATAATTGCTTTACAATGGTGTGTTAGTTTCTGCTTTATAACAAAGTGAATCAGTTATACATATACATATGTTTCCATATCTCTTCCCTCTTGCATCTCCCTCCCTCCCACCCTCCCTATCCCACCCCTCTAGGTGGTCACAAAGCACCAAGCTGATCTCCCTGTGCTATGTGGATCATTATTGAAGAAGAAAAGCATTCTAGCTGAGCACCAGCCAGGAGTCATTGAAGGGAGTATTAATGAGATGGACAGAAAGCAGGCAGTTATTTCTCTAGAGGGTGAAGTGTTAACAAACTAGTGACCATGAAGAAGTTAAAAGAAAAGACAAATAGGACTGTTCCTTTTCTGACTAAGAGCATATACATTAGGAGAACAATAACTTAGGAGAAGTCAGAATTCTTCTTTGATGAATATTGCCTAGTAAGACCTCGCTTTGATCTCTGCCTTATTTCAAGGGTACACATCAAATTACATTGAATGAGCTTTAGTCTCCCCTTCAGGTGATCATGAACTAGGGAATTAGTAATTTTGTTATCATTTTTCTAACTTTTGTCTCTATCTTATGTATTTTATAGCTGAAGGACTTTAAGCAGAAGGTATATAACTTGCTCAAATGGCAACTAAATTTAGGAGCAGAGAAAGGTCTGGAATTTATTCCAAGTTTCAATTCAAAGTTCTCTCTCTTCTGCTTTCAGCATGGTTCCCATATCATCTATATCAAATATCTTCTTATATTGACAGAGATACACATTTTTGTAAGACTACTTAAATGTGAAGTGTTTCAGGCATATTCATAATAATGAGAATGATTTTAATAGTTAGATTTTATTAAATTATGCCACACTGAATTTTTTTTAAAATTTATTCCCAATTTCCCATTTTACAGATAAATAAATTGAGAGGAAGAAATCATATTTTTTCTATAATCCAAAGTCCATAATGTTAATTACCCACATTCATTTTGTTAAATAAAAATGAATAAAAAATCTTCATTCATCCAGGTCATATTTTTGCATATATCATCAATTTTAATAATTTATTATTTTTCTGTTTTGCAGTAAGCACATTGAGTAGCATAGTACAAAATACTGTCTTTTTATATCAAAAGTAGAAATCATTCTGAGAGAATCATGTTTTGTCAGCATATTCACATATAAATGTAAACTGAATTAAATTAAATACTTTTTCTAGACTATAACATTATTAATTTCAAGAAGGAGTGAAAAAGCACATTAATTAAAATATGTAGTTGGTTCTAGCTGCTACAGATATATGGGACTTATTTTTGTTTGTTGTGATATGATTTTAATGAAGACTCCACAAATAAATGAATTAAACTATAAAACTTGAAGTGCATTTATTTTTTGTATATAAAATTGATCACATTAAACTTATTAAAGTATTATCTTTATTATACTTCTGTTTTTTCTAATGAAAGCAATTATACTGTAACATTTTACATCAAAATATATAAAAAAGATTAAATAAGATAATTTTATCAATCTTAATACTTAATAATTTTCTGTATTTAATTTAGAA
Organism: Monodon monoceros; assembly: GCF_005190385.1. NCBI lineage: Eukaryota > Metazoa > Chordata > Mammalia > Artiodactyla > Monodontidae > Monodon > Monodon monoceros. Next base: position 123,993 of record NW_021697799.1, on the reverse strand, counting down.
AGAGCATCTTATATTTAAGAATAAATCTCTTAACAAATATAAAAACATTATGAAGTATGCAGGACATTAGTAAAATAGACTAATGGTAATTAGTAATTGGCAATAAAAGGGTTAAAACAAGCATGGTGTTCTCAGAATAGAAAGAAGAGGATTATGTGGTGAAGTAAAATTAATTAATATAGCTTTTAAAAAAAAACTAGACAGATATTTGGTAATAATCTATAATTCAAATGGATGCTTTTGGTCCTGGTTACAAAGGTTTAACTGTTTTTCCTTTGAGATTTTCATACAAAATATCTTGAAGTTCTATTGTGGGGAAAAATTAATAAAAAGTCACATTAAAGTCATAAAGGAGCCATAATTTTTAAAAGGGTAAGAATTAAACAGTTTGAATTCAACTGAGATTTTACTTTAAGAAGAGAAAATCTAAATTGTTATATTTATGTCATGTCAAAACCAATAATATAGAAAAATGAATCATTCAGAAGATATATGGCTAATTTAGTACACTTATTCTGAATAAATGGTTCCTAGCATTCTTGAAGTGTTCTTTCTATAAAATTTTCATTACATGAGCTGCCTCAAAACAGTCTAATTTCCAAAATGTTCTATCACAGATTGATTTCTGATGAAACATTATTGATTACAGTTTATTGTAATTAATTTAATTACTTTAAAATAAAATACAATTCAGAACTTTTTGCACATGAATTTTTTGTAAACATGGAATGATAGATTTATTGATAATTAATACACTTAATACAATACATATGATTGCTCACCAATTTTCACTTTTCAAATATATAGTTAAGTTCTAATACACAACATGGCAGAGCTCTAAAATATTTAGCAGAGAAAATATAATTGATGCTTACTTAAAAAGAAGTTAGAATATTACACAGAAGTTCTCTGTATTTTTAAAGCAAGTATAGTAGCTTGGCATTCAAACAATAATCTCTGTGTAAAGTATATTGTGTCTCATTGAAGTAAAAGAAAGCAATGATCTTCCCTGAAGAACATTGACAGAGTTAATGACAACTTTTGTGTCATACATTATTATTCACTAGACAGTTATTGTTTAATGTAAATTTGATAATACTACCCAGATATTTTGAGATGATGCATAGTTGGGTTGATTAATTTATAAATTAGTTCCATTAACCTATTCCTTGAATTAATTTCACTTGAGACCATTTATTATAATAGACCTGTGTTATTACGAAATGAGTCAAAGAAAATGTGAAGACACAGTAGAAATATGACAAATCATTTTAAAAATCAGTTATCTCGAGTATTTTAAAGAGAAACTTTTTATAACATAATGTCAATTGATAAATATAGAAGAAATAATCAAGTTAAAAGACAAGTATTTGGAAAAATTAGAATCATCAATAGATGAGTAAAGGGTCATGAGTAAAATTTTGTTGAGTAATGACACATGATATTCACAAAATGTCACCCACAATATACTTTTTACTTACACAGAGGAAAAAATTTAACTCTAGAAATTTGGCATAAACTACCTTAAGCACATAATCAAAGTTAATGTCCAAAATGAGTCAAACCAACATCAAGAGCCTTCTAACATAATACATTGGAAAGAATTAAGCAACACAGCTGTCATGTCCTTGCCAAAAACGCATAATTTTAATATTATCTTGAGGAAATACCAGACAGACCAACACTGTGGAATATTTTAAAAAATAATGGCTGGAACTATTAAAAAAGATCAAGTCCATAAAGACAATAAAATACTGTTAACTTGTGTGGTTTAGAAGTGAATAAAGAGATGAAACATGAAGACTGGATGCAACATGTTATAAATGATTTCTTGGTTATGGGACGTATTTTAGTTTTCATTCTTTTTTGATATTAATGGGAAAATTAGGACTTATTTATTAAATGTCTATAGAATACATAATAGTTTTAGATGAGTGCTAATGTCCTTATTTTGTTAATTACAACATAGTTATGTTTGCAAGTGTCTTTTTTATTTTTGTTATTGGAGTATAATTGTTTTACAAAGTTCTGTTAGTTTCTGCTGTACAACGAAATGAACAAGCTATATGTATACATATATCCCCTTCCCCTTGGACCTCCCTGCTACCTCCTCAGCCGACCCATTTAAGTCATCAAGAGCACCAAGCTGAGCTCCCTGTACTGTACAGCAGGTTCACACTAGCTATTTAACACATGACACTGTATATATGTCAATCCATATCTCCCAATTCATACCAGCTGTCCCTTCTGCCTCCATGTCCACACTTCAGTTCTTTATTTCTGCATCTCTATTCCTGCCATGCAAATTCGTTCATCTGTACCATTTTTCTAGATTCCACATATATGTGTTAATATATGATATTTGTTTTTCTGACTTACTTCACCCTGTTTAACAGACAGGTCCATCCACATTTCTACAAATGACCCAATTTTGTTGCTTTTCATGGCTGAGTAATATTCCATTGTATATATGTACCACATCTTCTTTATCCATTACTCTGTTGAAGGATATTTAGGTTGCTTCCATGTCCTGGCTATTGTAAATGGTGCTGTAATGAACATTGGGGTACATGACTCTTTTTGAATTATGGTTTTCTCATGGTATATGCCCAGTAGCTGGATTATGGGGTCAGAGGGAAGTTTTATTTCTAGTTTCTTAAGGAATTTCCATACTGTTATCCTTAGTGGCTGTATCAATTTACATTACCACCAACAGTGTAAGATGGTTCCCTTTTCTCCACACCCTCTCCAGCATTTATTGTTTGCATATTTTTTGATGATGGTCATTCTGAGTGGTGTGAGATGATACCTCATTGAAGTTTTGATTTGCATTTCTCTGATAATTAGTGATGCTGAGCATCTTTTCAGGTGCCTCTGGGCTATCTGTATGTCTTCTTTGGAGAAATGTCTATTTAGGCCTTCTGCCCAATTTTTTTTTTGTTGCTGTTGTTAATATATAGGAAAATGCCTTTTCTTTTTTTTGTTGTTGTTTTTTGAATTTAATTTAATTTATTTTTTATACAGCAGGTTATTATTAGTTATCTATTTTATACATATTAATGTATATATGTCAATCCCAATATCCCAATTCATGCCACCACCACCTGCCCCCGGCACTTCCCCCCCTTGATGTCCATACGTTTGTTTCTCTACAACTGTGTCTCTATTTCTGCCCTGCAAACCAGTTCATCTGTACCATTTTTCTAGGTTCTACATATATGTGTTAATACACAATATTTGTTTCTATCTTTCTGACTTACTTCACTCTGTATGACAGTCTCTAGATCCATCCACATCTCTACAAATGACCCAATTTTGTTCCATTTTATGGCTGAGTAATATTCCATTGTATATATGTACCACATCCTCTTTATCCATTTGTCTGTCGATGGGCGTTTAGGTTGCTTCCATGACCTGGCTATTGTAAATAGTGCTGCAATGAACATTGGGGTGCAAATGTCTTTTTGAATTATGGTTTTCTCATGGTATATGCCCAGTAGTGGGATTGCTGGGTCATATGGTAGTACTATTTGTAGCTTTTAAAGGAACCTCCATTCTGTTCTCCATAGTGGCTGTATCAATTTACATTCCCACCAACAGTGCAAGAGAGTTCCCTTTTCTCCACACCCTGTCCAGCATTTGTTTTTCATAGATTTTCTGATGATGCCCATTCAAACTGGTGTGAGGTGATACCTCATTGCAGTTTTGATTTGCATTTCTCTAATAATTAGTGATGTTGAGCAGCTTTTCATGTACTTCTTGGCAATCTGCATGTCTTCTTTGGAGAAATGTCTATTTAGGTCTTGCTCATTTTTTGATTGGGTTTTTTTATTTTTTTAATACTTAGCTGCATGAGCTGTTTATATATTTTGGAGATTAATCCTTTGTCCGTTGGTTCATTTGCAAATATTTTCTCCCATTCTGAGGGTTGTCTTTTTGTCTTCTTTGTAGTTTCCTTTGCTTTGCAAAATCTTTTAAGTTTCATTAGGTCCCATTTGTTTATTTCTGTTTTTATTTCCAATACTCTAGGAAGTCGGTCAAAAGAGATGTTGCTGTGATTTATGTCAAAGCGTAGTCTTCCTATGTTTTTCTCTCAGAGTTTTATAATGTTCAGTCTTATATTTGGTCTTTAACCCATTGTGATGCTAATTTTATTTATGGTGTTAGGGAGTGTTCTAATTTCAGTCTTTTATATGTAGTTCTCCAGTTCTCTCAGCACCACTTATTGAACAGACTGTTTTTTCTCTATTGTATATCCTTGCCTCCTTTGTCATAGATTAGGTCACCACAGGTGCATGGATTTATCTCTAGGCTTTCTATCCTGTTGCACTAATCTATATTTCTGTTTTGTGTCAGTACCATACTGTCTTAATTACGGTAGCTTTGTAGTATATTCTGAAGTCAGGGAGCCTGATTCCTCTAGCTCTGTTTTTCTTTCTCATCACTGCTTTGGCTACTTAGAGTCTTTTGTGTCTCCACACAAATTATAAAATTTTTTTGTTGTAATTCTGTGAAAAGCACCACTGGTAATTTGATAGGGATTGCATTGAATCTGTAGATTGTTTTGGGTAATATAGTCATTTTGACAATATTGATTCTTCCAATCCAAGAACATGGTATATCTATCCAACTATTTGTGTCATCTTTGCTTTCTTTCATCAGTGTTTTATAGCTTTCTGAGTACATGTCTTTGCCTCCTTAGGTAGGTGTATTCCTAGGTATTTTATTTTTTTGATGCTGTGGTAAACGGGATTGTTTCCTTAATTTTTATTTCTGAAATATTGTTGTTAGTATATAGGAATGCAAGAGGTTTCTGTGCATTAAGTTTGTATCCTGCAACCTTACCAAATTCATTGTTTAGCTGTTTTAGTTTTTTGGTGGCATCTTTAGGATTTTCTATGTATAGCATCATGTTATTTGCAAACAGTGATAGTTTTACTTCTTCTTTTCCAATTTGTGTTCCTTTTATTTCTTTTTCTCCTTTGATTGCTGTGACTGAAACTTCCAAAGCTATGTTGAATAATAGTGGTGAGAGTGGATATCCTTGTCTGTTACTGATCTTAGAGGAAATGCTTTCACTTTTTCACTATTTAGAATGATGTTTGCTGTGGGGTTGTTGTATATGACACTAATTATGTTGAGATAGTTTCCCTCTAAGCCCACTTTCTGGAGATTTTTTTTATCATAAATGGGTGTTGAATTTTGTCAAAAAAAAACCATTCTGCATCTATTGAGATGATCATATTATTTTTTTATTCTTCAATTTGTTAATAAGTTGTATCAAATTTGTTGATTTGTTAAAGAATCCTTGTATCCCTGGTGTAAATTACACTTGACCATGGGGTATAATCCATGTAATGTGTTCTGCAATTCTGTTTGCTAGTATTTTCTTAAAGATATTTGCATCTATGTTTCCCAGTGATATTGGTCTTTGTTTCCTTTCTTTTTTTGTGTTATATCTTTGTTTGGCTTTGGTATCAGGGTGATGGTGGCCTCATACAGTTCCTCCCTCTTCAAATTTTTGAGAGAGTTTGAGAAGGATGGGTGCTAGCTCTTCTCTAAATGTTTGCTAGGGCTTCCCTGGTGGTGCATTGGTTAAGAATCCGCCTGCCAATGCAGGGAACACGGGTTTGAGCCTTGGTCTGGGAAGATCCCACATGCCATGGAGCAGCTGGGCCCATGTGCCACAATTACTGAGGCCCAGGCGCCTAGACACCATGCTCCACAACAAGAGAAGCCACCTCAATGAGAAGCTCATACACCGCAATGAAGAGTAGCCCCTGCTCGCTGCAGCTAGAGAAATTCCAATGCAGCAATGAAGACCGAAAGCAGCCAAAAATAAATAAATAAAATAAATTTAAATATTTGCTAGAATTCACCTGTGAAGCCATCTTGTCCTGGACTTTTATTTGTTAGAAGATTTTAAATTAGAGTTTCAATTTCATTACTTGTGTTTGGTCTGTTCATATTTTCCATTTCTTCCTGGTTCAGTCTTGGAGGATTGTACATTTCCAAGAATTTGTCCATTTCTTCCAGTTTGTTCATTTTACTGGTATATAGTTGCTTTTAAAAATCATTTATGAACCTTTGCATTTCTACAGGTTTAGCTGTAATTTCTCCTTTCTCATTTCTGATTTTATTGATTTAAGTCCTCTCCTTTTTTTTCTTGATGAGTGTGCCTAAAGTTTTATCATTTTTTTTTATCTTCTCAAAGAACCAACTTTTAGTCTTATTGATCTTTGATATTGTTTTCTTCGTTTTTATTTCATTAATTTCTCCCCTGGTCTTATGATTACTTTCCTTCTACTAACTTTGGGTTTTCTTTGTTCTTCTTTCTCTAGTTGCTTTAAGTGTAAGGTTAGAATGTTTATTTGAGATTTTTCTTGTTTCTTGAGGTGAGATTGAATTGCTATAAACTTCCCTCTCAGGAAAAGAATGGCTTTTGCTGAGTCTCATAGGTTTTGGGTCATTGTGTTTTCATTGTCACTTTTTCTAAGTTTTTTTTAAAATTTCTTCTCTGATTTCTTCAGTGATCTCTTGGTTATGTAGTACTGTATTATTTAGCCTCCATTTGCGTGTTTTTGTACAGTTTTATTTCCTGTAACTGTTTTCTAATCTCATAGTGTTGTGGCAGGCAAAGATACTTGATACAATTTCAATTTTCTTAAATTTACAGGGGCTTGAGTTGTGACCCAAGATGTGATCTGTCCTGGAGAATTTTCCATGTGCACTTGAGAAGAAAGTGTATTCTGCCACTTTCACATGGAATGTCTTATAAAAATCAACTAAATCTATCTGGTCTTTTCTGTCATTTAAAACTTGTTTTTCATTATTTATTTTATATATGAATGATCTGTCCATTGGTGTAAATGGGGTGTTAATGCCCCCCGCTATTATTATGTCACTGCTGTTTTCCCTTTTTATGGCTGTTAGCATTTGCCTTATGTATTAAGGTGCTCCTATGTTGGGTGCATAAATATTTATAATTGTTATCTCTTCTTCTTGGATTGATCTCTTGATCATTATGTAGTGTTCTCCCTTATCTCTTGTAACAGCTTTTATTTTAAAGTCAATTTTATCTGGTATGTGTATTGTTTCTCCATCTTTCTTTTCACTTCCATATGCATGGAATATGTTTTTCTTATCCCCTCACTTCAAGTCTCTATGTGTCCCTAAGTTTGACATAGGTCTCGTGTAGACAACATATATATGGGTCTTGTTTTGTATCCATTCAGCCAGTATGCGTCTTTTGGTTGGAGAATGTAATCCACTTACATTCAAGGTAATTTTTGATATGTATGTTCCTAGTACCATTTTATTAATTGCTTTGGGTTTGTTTTTGTGGGTCTTTTTCTTCTCCTTTTTTTAATTTCCATCTTTATTGGAGTACAATTGCTTTACAATGGTGTGTTAGTTTCTGCTTTATAACAAAGTGAATCACTTATACATATGTTCCCATATCTCTTCCGTCATGTGTCTCCCTCCCTCCCACCCTCCCTATCCCACCCCTCTAGGTGGTCATAAAACACTGAGCTGATCTCCCTGTGCTATGCGGCTGCTTCCCACTAGCTATCTATTTTACATTTGATAGTGTATATATGTCCATGCCACTCTCTCGCTTTGTCACAGCTTACCCTTCCCCCTCCCCATATCCTCAAGTCCATTCTCTAGTAGGTCTGTGTCTTTACTCCTGTCTTACCCCTAGGTTCTTCATGACATTTTTTTTTCTTAAATTCCATATATATGTGTTAGCATACGGTATTTGTCTTTCTCTTTCTGACTTACATCACTGTGTAGGACAGACTCTAGGTCCATCCACCTCATTACAAATAGCTCAATTTCGTTTCTTTTTATGGCTGAGTAATGTTCCATTGAATATATGTGCCACATCTTCTTTATCCATTCATCCGATGAGGGACACTTAGGTTGTTTTCATCTGCTGGCTATTGTAAATAGAGCTGCAATGAATATTTTGGTACATGACTCTTTTAGAATTTTGGTTTTCTCAGCCTATATGCCCAGTAGTGGGATTTCTGGGTCATATGGTAGTTCTATTTGTAGTTTTTAAGGAACCACCATACTGTTCTCCATAGTGGCTGTACCAATCCACATTCCCACAAGCAGTGCAAGACAGTTCCATTTTCTCCACACCCTCTCCAGCATTTATTGTTTCTAGATTTTTGGATGATGGCCATTCTGACTGGTGTGACATGATATCTCATTGTAGTTTTGATTTGCATTTCTCTAATAATTAATGATGTTGAGCATTCTTTCATGTGTTTGCTGGCAGTCTGTATATCTTCTTTGGAGAAATGTCTATTTAGATCTTCTGCCCATTTTTGTATTTGGTTGTTTGCTTTTTTGTTATTGAGCTACATGAACTGCTTGTAAAATTTGGAGATGAATCCTTTGTCAGTTGCTTCATTTGCAAATATATTCTCCCATTCTGAGGGTTGTCATTTGGTCCTGTTTCTGGTTTCCTTTGCTGTGCAAAACCTTTGAAGTTTCATGAGGTCCCATTTGTTTATTTTTGTTTTTATTTCCATTTCTCTAGGAGGTGGGTTAAAAAGGATCTTGTTATGATTTATGTCATAGAGTGTTCTGCCTATGTTTTCCTCTAAGGGTTTGACAGTTTCTGACCTTATATTTAGATCCTTAATCCATTTTGAACTTATTTTTGTGTATGGTGTTAGGGAGTGATCTAATCTCATACTTTTACATGTACCTGTCCAGTTTTCCCAGCACAAATTATTGAAGAGGCTGTCCTTTCTCCACTGTATATTCCTGCCTCCTTTATCAAAGATAAGGTGACCATATGTGCGTGGGTTTAGCTATGGGCTTTCTATCCTGTTCCATTGATCTATCTTTCTATATGTGTGCCAGTACCATACTGTCTTGTTTACTGTAGCTTTGCAGTATAGTCTGAAATCAGGATGCCTGATTCCTCCAGCTCCTTTTTTCATTCCCAAGATTGCTTTGGCTATTCGGGGACTTTTGTGTTTCCCTACAAATTGTGAAATTTTTTGTTCTAGCTCTCTGAAAAATGCCAGTGGCAGTTTAATAGGGATTGCATTTAATCGGTAGATTGCTTTGGGTAGCAGAGTTATTTTCACAAAGTTGATTCTTCCAATCCAAGAACATGGTATATCTCTGCATCTATTTGTATCATCTTTAATTTCTTTCATCAGTGTCTTATAATTTTCTGCCTACAGGTCTTTTTTCTCCTTACATAGGTTTATTCCTTGATATTTTATTCTGTTTGTTGCAATAGTAAATGAGAGTGTTTTCTTGATTTCACTTTCAGATTTTTCATCATTAGTGTATAGGAATGCCAGAGATTTCTGTGCATTCATTTTGTATCCTGCTACTTTACCAAATTCATTGATTAGTTTTAGGAGTTTTCTGGTAGCATCTTTAGGATTCTCTGTGTATAGTATCATGTCATATGCAAACAGTGACAGATTTACTTCTTCTTTTCCGATTTGGATTCCTTTTATTTCCTTTTCTTCTCTGGTTGTTGTGTCTAAAACTTCCAAAACTATGTTGAATAAGAGTGCTGAGAGTGGGCAACCTTGTCTTGTTCCTGATCTTAGTGGAAATGCTTTCACTTTCTCACCATTGAGGATGATGTTGGCTGTGGGTTTTTCATAAATGGCCTTTATTATGTTGAGGAAAGTTCCCTCTATGCCTATTTTCTTCAAGCTTTTTTTAATCATAACTGGGTGTTGAATTTTGTCAAAAGCTTTCTCTGCATCTATTGAGATGATCATATGGCTTTTCTCCTTCAATTTGTTAAGATGGTGTATCACATTGATTGATTTGCATATATTGAAGAATCCTTGAATTCCTGGAATAAACCACAATTGACCAGGGTGAATGATCCTTTTAATGTGCTGTTGGATTCTGTTTGCTAGTATTTTGTTGAGGATTTTTACATCTATGTCATCAGTGATATTGGCCTATAGTTTCCTTTCTTTGTGACATCCTTGTCTGGTTTTTGTATCAGGGTGATGTTGGCCTCGTAGAATGAGTTTGGGTTTGTTCCTTCCTCTGCTATACTTTGGAAGAGTTTGAGAAGGATAGGTGTTATCTCTTCTCTAAATGTTTGATAGAATTCGCCTGTGAAGCCATCTGGTCCTGGGCTTTTGTTTGTTGGAAAATTTTTAATCACAGTTTCAATTTCAGTGCTTGTGATTGCTCTGTTAATATTTTATATTTCTTCCTGATTCAGTCTTGGCAGATTGTGCATTTCTAAGAATTTGTCCATTTCTTCCAGATTGTCCATTTTATTGGCATAGAGTTTCTTGTAGTAATCTCTTATGATCTTTTTTTTTATTTCTGCAGTGTCAGTTGTTACTTCTCCTTTATCATTTCTAATTCTATTGATTTGAGTCTTCTCCCTTTTTCCTTGATGAGTCTGGCTAATGGTTTATCAAATTTGTTTATCTTCTTAAAGAACCATCTTTTAGTTTAATTGATCTTTGCTATCATTTCTTTCATTTTTTTTTCATTTATTTCTGATCTGATCTTTATGATTTCTTTCCTTCTGATAACTTTGGGGTTTTTTTTTCTTCTTTCTCTGATTGCTTTAGGTTCAAGGATAGGTTGTTTATTCGATATGTTCTTGTTTCCTAAGGTAGTATTGTTTTGCTATAGACTTCCCAATTAGAACTGATTTAGCTGAATCCCATAGGTTTTGGGTCGTCACGTCTCCATTGTCATTTGTTTCTAGGTATTTTTTTTTAATTTCCTCTTTAATTTCTTCAGTGATCACTTCGTTATTAAGTAGTGTATTATTTAGCCTCCATGTATTTGTATTTTTACAGATCTTTTCTTGTAATTTATATCTAGTCTCACTGCAGTGTGATCGGAAAAGATACCTGATATAATTTCAATTTTCTTAAATTTACCAAGGCTTAATTTGTGACCAAAGATATGATCTATCCTGGAGAATATTCCATGAGCACTTGAGTAAAATGTGTATTCTGTTGTTTTTGGATGGAATGTCCTTTAAATATCAATTAAGTCCATCTTCTTTAATGTATCATGTAAAGCTTGTGTTTCCTTATTTATTTCCATGTTTGATGATCTGTCCAATGGTGAGAGTTGGGTGTTAAAGTTCTCTACTATGATTGTGTTACTGTCGATTTCCCCTTTTATGGCTGTTAGCATTTGCCTTATGTATTGAGGTGCTCCTATGTTGCGTGCATAAATATTTACAATCGTTATATCTTCTTCTTTGATGTATCCCTTGATCTTTATGTAGTGCTCTTTTGTCTCTTCTAATAGTCTTTATTTAAAAGTTTATTTTGTCTGCTATAAGAATTGCTGCTCCAGCTTTCTTTTTGTTTCCATTTGCATGAAATATCTTTTCCATCCCCTTACTTTCAGTCTGTATGTGTCTCTAGGTCTGAAGTGGGTCTCTTGTAGACAGCATATATATGGGTCTTGTTTTTGTATCCATTCAGCCAGTCTGTGTATTTTGGTGGCAGCCTTTAATCCATTTGCATTTAAGGTTATTATCAATATGTATGCTCCTATTCCCATTTTCTTAATTGTTTTTGGTTTGTTATTGTAGGTCTTTTCCTTCTTTTGTGTTTCTTGCCTAGTGAAGTTCTTTTAGCATTTGTTGTAAAGCTGGGTTGCTGGTGCTGAACTCTCTCAGCTTTTGCTTGTCTGTAAGGTTTTAATTTCTCAATCAAATCTGAATGAGATTCTTGTTGGCTAGAGTAATCTTTGTTGTAGGCTTTTCCTTTTCATCAGTTTAAATATGTCCTGCCAGTCCCTTCGGGTTTGCAGAGTTTCTGCTGAAAGTTCAGCTGTTAACCTTATGGGGATTCCCTTGTGTGTTATTTGTAGTTTTTCCCTTGCTGCTTTTAATATGTTTTCTTTGTATTTAATTTTGACAGTTTGATTAATATGTGTCTTGGCATATTTCTCCTTGGATATATCATGTATGGGACTCTCTGTGCTTCCTGGACTTGATTAACTATTTCATTTCCCATATTAGGGAAGTTTTCCACTGTAATCTCTTCAAATGTTTTCTCAGTTCCTTTCTTTTCCTCTTCTTCTGGAACCTCTAAAATTCGAATGTTGGTGCATTTAATGTTGTCCCAGAGGTCTCTGAGACTGTCCCCTGTTCTTTTCATTCTTTTTTCTTTATTCTTCTCTGCAGTAGTTATTTCTACTATTTTATCTTCCAGGTCACTTATCCCTTTCGCCTCAGTTATTCTGCTATTTATCCCATCTAGAGTATTTTTAATTTTAATTATTGTGTTGTTCATTGTCGCTTGTTTCATCTTTAGTTCTTCTAGGTCCTTGTTAAATATTTCTTGCATTTTCTCTATTCTATTTCCAAGATTTTGGATCACATTTACTATCATTATTCTGAATTCTTTTTCAGGCAGACTGCCTATTTCCTCTTCATTCGTTAGGTCCGGTGAGATTTTATCTTGGTCCTTCATCTGCTGTGTGTTTTTCTGTCTTCTCATTTTGCTTATCCTACTGTGTTTGGGGTCTCTTTTGCAGGCTGCATGTTCGTAGTTCCCATTGTTTTTGGTGTCTGTCCCCAGTGGCTAAGGTTGGTTCAGTGGGTTGTGTAGACTTCCTGGTCGAGGGGACTAGTGTCTGTGTTCTGGTGGATGAGGCTGGATCTTGTTTTTCTGGTGGGCAGGTCCACGTCTGGTGATGTGTTTTGTGGAGTTTGTGGACTTATTATGATTTTAGGAAGTCTCTCTGCTAATGAGTGGGGTTGTGCTCTTGTCTTGCTAGTTGCTTGGCATAGGGTGTCCAGCACTGTAGCTTGCTGGTCGTTGAGTGAACCTGGGTGCTGATGTTGAGATGGAGATCTCTGGGTGATTTTCGCCGTTTGGTGTTATGTGGAGCTGGGGGGTCTCTTGTGGACCAGTGTCGTGGAGTTGGCTCTCCCACTTCAGAGGCAGAGCCCTGACTCCATGCTGGAGCACCAAGAGCCTTTCATCCACACAGCTCAGAATAAAAGTGTGAAAAAGTAGATAGAAAGAAAGAAAGAAAGAAAGAAAGAAAGAAAGAAAGAAAGAAAGATGGAAGGAAGGAAGGAAGGAAAGAAGGAACTAAGGAAGGAGGGAAGGAGGGAGGGAGGGAAGGAAGGAAAGAAAGAAAGAAAGAAGTAAAATAAAATAAAGCAAGATAAAATAGAAGTTATTAAAATAAAAATAATTATTAAGAAAAAAAATTTTTAAAGAAAAAAAAAAAACGGATAGAACCCTAGGGCAAATTGTGGAAGCAAAGCTATACAGACAAAATCTCACACAGAAGCATACACGTACACACTCACAAAAAGAGGAAAAGGGGTAAAAATCATAAATCTTTCTCTCAAAGTCCACCTCCTCAATTTGGGATGATTCGTTGTCTATTCATGTATTCCACAGATGCTGGGTACATCAAGTTGATGGTGGAGCTTTAATCCGCTGCTTCTGAGGCTGCTGGAATAGATTTCCCTCTCTCTTCTTTGTTCACACAGCTCCCGGGGCTCAGCTTTGGATTTGGCCCTGTCTCTGCCTGTAGGTCGCTGGAGGGCATCTGTTCTTCGCTCAGACAGAATGAGGTTAACAGAGCAGCTGCTTTGGGGTCTCTAGCTCACTCAGGCTGGGGAAAGGGAGGGGTGCGGATTCGGGTTGAGCCTGCGGTGGCAGAGGACGCCAGGACATTGCACCAGCCTGAGGCACACTGTGCGTTCTCCTGGGGAAGTTGTCCCTGGATCCCGGGACCCTGGCAGTGGCAGGCTGCACAGGCTCCCCGGAATCAGGGTGTGGATAGTGATCTGTGCTCACACACAGCCTTCTTGGTGGCGGCAGCAGCAGCCTTAGTGTCTCATGCCCGTCTCTGGCATCCACGCTTTTAGCCGCAGCTCACGCCTGTCTCTGTTTCTCCTTTAAGCAGTGCTCTTAATCTCCTCTCCTTGCGCACCAGGAAACAAAGAGGGAAGAAAAAGTCTCTTGCCTTTTTGGCAGGTCCAGACTTTTCCCCGGACTCCCTCCTGGCTAGCCGTGGTGCACTAACACCCTGCAGGCTGTGTACACTCCACCAACTGCAGTCCTCTCCCTGCGCTCCGCCTCAGCTCCCAGCCCCCACCTTCCCTGGCGGGTGAGCAGACAAGTCTCTCAGGCTGGTGAGTGCTTGTTGGCCCAGATCCTCTGCGGGAATCTCTCCGCTTTGCCATCCGCACCCCTATTGTTGTGCTCTCCTCCAGGGCTATGAAGCTTTCCCCCTCTGCCTCCTGCAGTCTCCGCCCACTAAGGGGCTTCCTAGTTTGTGGAAACCTTTCCTCCTGCACAGCTCCCTCCCACTGGTGCAGGTCCCATCCCTATTCTTTTGTCTCTGTTTATTCTTTTTTCTTTTGCCCTACCCAGGTACGTGGGGACTTTCTTGCATTTTACGTGGTCTGAGGTCTTCTGCCAGCATTCAGTATGTGTTCTGTAGGAGTTGTTCCACGTGTAGATGTATTTCTGGTGTATCTGTGGAGGGGAAGGTGATCTCCACGTCTTACTCTTCCGCCATCTTCCCTGGAAATCCTCTTTTTCTTCTCTTGTTGTTCCCACCTAGAGAAGTTCCTTTAGCATTTGTTGTAAAGCTGGTTTGCTGGTGTTGAATTCTCTTAGCTTTTGCTTGTCTGTAAAGCTTTTGATTTCTCTGTTGAATCTGAATGAGATCCTTGCTGGGTAGAGTAATCTTTGTTATAGGTAGTCTCAGTGTCTTTTTCTTAATAAATACAAAATGGAAATATTTAGATGCATAGGGACTGTATGGCTGCAAGCTATACTAAAGCAACTAAAAAATATTGTGATTGTGTATCCCACAATTACTTGAGATAATTTTGTGAAAATTTTGGGGGTCTAATTTGGTGCTGGTTTTCCCCCAAGGAATTTTGCATCTGTTTCTACCTGGAGATAATGTTGCTTCTCTCCACCTGTCAATGTCCATGATATATTCTGAAAGAATTAATTTTAGTTTCCCCACCTACTTCTATCAATACTAATTATGAAATGTCCCTTAGGTCACCCTGCATTTTGCTGAAGAAATTAAGTTCCTATCTTTAGTTGAATTGCAGTTATCAATTTTGTTGTTTAATTAATTTTGTGTTTGTGTCCTCTTTGGACATTTTTCAAAATCCTGTAGATACACTTCTGTATTTCCTTATATTTGTTGAATATTTCATATTTACTTCTATTAAGTACTTCAATTTAATATATGTGTATGTTTGCCAAGACTGAGAGTGGTCTGGTATTTTATAACACTTCTAGTTTATAAATTAGTGTGCCTTCAAATTAATTCACGGATGCTGGTAGAATACTCAAGATTTCTGACTCAGAAACAAAGTTTATTATTTGCAGCAAAAGCAATAGCTATATTATCAGCATTTTTGCCAGTTCTACAAGTAACGGTATCTTTAGGGCTATATGCAGAAGGATAAATAAGGAGAAGGTTGCATTGCAGGAGAGAGAACTTGAGCTTAACTTTTCAGTAATGTGCAGTGAGCATGCCTGCTGTTTTCTATGAAGGAAGACACTGTCTTTTTTCCAAGACTGTGATCAAAGTTATTCTTCGTTCTGTAAGGAGATGCTCATGATCTCTCTCTTCCAAGGTTATTTATAATACAATTATCCCTGAAAATATAGTTTTGAACAAGAGAATCAATGACTTCTCATACATCATTTAGAAACATGAAAGACTCATGAAAAATTGTCTCCCAACAATAACCACCTAAAATTTATTCACTTTCCTGCCTTCTGGTAAACTTCTTTGAGTATGTTACTTTGTTGATGTCTGATTAATCTGATAGACATTGGCTGTCACCAAAGTCATTCAACTTGTCTCATTTTGAATTTACTCGAGGTTATTATCAATAAAATTATAAGCATAAGGAAGAGACTCAACAGTGTCCATCAAGGTTCTATATCCAAACTGCTCCATAAATTCTATGGACCATAAGGGTCTACCTTAGAAATCCAGGTGTATTTCTCCTTAGTTTTCTGTATTGACCTCTCTGCCTGCCCTGAGACATTAATTATCATATAGTAGGATGTGTTTACAACAGCAGACTCTCTTTCTCCTCAGATGGAGCATCATAACAATCAACGTGCAATAGGGCATCGAGACTGAATAAATGATTTCAAGGGCAGAGGTTATATTATTGATCACCTTTTCTAATTGAATAACTCTCATGGTAGAGATCTTTGCATGCAGTGTCAACATAAATAACAAATTCATTATCTCACTCTCACAAAGCCAACAAGTCCATTGGCTCTCCCAATGAATCAAGGTAGCCTTATTTTATTTATTTATTTTTTAAATTTTATTTATTTATTTTTGGCTGCATCGAGTCTTCATTGCTGCTCACGGGCTTTCTCTAGTTGTGGTGAATGGGGGCTACTCTTCATTGCGGTGCACATATTCTTATTGCAGTACCTTCTCTTGTTGTGGAGCACAGCCTCTAGGTGCATAGGAGATAGCCTTATTTTAGATCACAGCCTTAGGGATGAATTTGGATATCTGAATCTAGTGTATTTTTGGGGGACAAATATCTGAGAACAATTGGCCCAACCTGACCTGTTTGTCCACACTATCAATAGAGTAGCATTAACCTGATCCATGATTGAGAAATGACTGTGACAATAGGATTTAGGAAGACATCCCAACATTTTTTTCAGGTGCTTTCCAAGGGAGGTTAAAGAGTTGCAGTATACTCTACTGTTTATGATAGATGATCAAGAAAGTTTAATGATGAAGACAAACAGAACATGGTCAGAGATGTCTGGCAGTAGATGTCAGGTCTGGCAGAAAGTTAAAAAGTCAAATTTAAGTAATCTTTTCTGGGACCAATGCTCTCCCTCGGTCATGACAAAATCAGTGTATAACATTCCAGTAGCTGTAAATTCACCTTATTTCCAACCATATCTTACTTGTGCACAGAACTGTTGTCTAGAAAGATAAGATGTGAAAACACTGTTATATTACACAGTTTACAAAGACATATTATGTCCCTTACACTGGTACATATGGGCCTCTCTTGGGAGAGTCAGCAAGCAATCAATGCAAACAAGTGGTTATTATTATTATTACTATTATTATAATATACAAACATGAAATTCGAAAAAGAAAAACAAGGTGGCTAAACTGTAAATAAATTTAAAGACTCTAGACACATCTTGGCCAAAGTGATATCTGTAGGATGTAATACAGGCCTGAAATTGTCATTAGGAGAAAGAAAGAATCAACAGGGTAGAGTCCTTAATTGTCAAAATTTTCAAAATAAGTCTGTAATAGCCCCCATCTTTTGACAGAGGTACATATGGGCCTCTGTTGGGAGAGTCAACAAGCAATCAATGCAAACAAGTGTTTATTATTATTATTACTATTATTATTACATACAAACATGAAATTCGAACAAGAAAAACAAGATGGCTAAACTGTAAATAAGTTTAAAGACTTCAGACACATCTTGGCCAAAGTGATATCTACAGGATATAACAAATATACAGGCGTGAAATTGTCATTAGGAGAAAGAAAGAAGTATTATGCTAAGGAATCCTCAAGGTGAAATCCTTGTCAAAATTTTCAAAATAAGTCTGAAATAGCTCCCATCTTTCTTCTAGAATATAATTCAGGAAGGAGTCAAGAGGAGATGAGTGCTTTATGGGGGCAACCATATTCATAAGCTTAACTGCTTTTCTGGGATAATCACACAATATTAGTCCTTGCAGACCTGTACTAGTTGTTACAATTAGGAAATAACTGACTTCCAGGTTGCCAAGGATGTTTCCCTTCCTGCAAGAAAGGAAAGAAAAACCTAGGGTACCATTTGAATAGCTGTCTTTAGATGTAATCCCTGGCAGTTGGATTATATAACTCTTTCTCCAAATCTTTTCAATCTGCCTGAAATTCCCTCAACATTCCTCTTCCAGAGGGTTATTCTTGCTAACAAAACTGTCTAGAAATGTGAAGGGTCTGAGAGTTTACCTAACATATTAGGCCAACAATTGGCGTCTCATAAATTCATTAGTGTAGGTAGAAGTCGTAAATTCCTGAGTCATAGACATAGGGCAGTTTATTACTCACAGAAATTTCAACAGTGAGAATAACATTGTTTGTATTGGTCCCCTTACCTCCAATTCCCACAGAAAGATGTGAAAAGGGCCAGCTAACACCCGCACATAAGCTAGAATATATTACAGAACCCTGAGCATAGGGAACCCAAATATTTTACAGTGAATAGTAAACACACCTGCCCTCTAAGACATTACTTTTATTTACTGGACTATAAACATTTATGCTTTACACCTCAGAAGAGGCAACTATGCAATTTCTTGCTAAAGTGGTTTAGAAAACAAATATCTCTGAAAGGATGGTCTGGTTAAGTGACAATGTGTGAAGAACTTAGAAGTCATCTTAACCATTTTAACAAAAACAACATAAAAGATGAAAACTAGATTACCAATGACTTTTCTTAGAGCCGAATTAAAGTCACAGAGAAAACTGCCATTCTCAAATCTGGAGAAACAGGTAAAAACAGAGAATCACATTCAAGGTAAATTTGTCTAGAGCAGGATCTACTTAATCCATAACTTGTTAGGATCATGTAAATAAAGAATGTGATGAATTACTGCCAGCACAATATGGATTAGCTTGGGAGTGAGAGATTCCTAGGGACCTCAGTCATAGGGGCCACCACACATTAATGGGTTTAACCTCTAGGAAAAACAGCAGATTCTCATGGTGGAGAGATAAATAAAAACCTTCACATTTCTGGCAAGAGGAGGGGAACATAAGCATTTGGAAAAACACCCACCCAGAGTATCCTCATAACCAACTCCTACTAAGGCAGCTTAAAATACTTTCCCAGCTCATGATGTGAAATGGAGGAAGGGAAGTTACCCAACTCCTGACACTTCTAGCCTTTTAACTCACCTAAGGGGGAAAATAGAAGTGAACAACACTTGTGACTGTCATAGCCCAAGGACAAGGACTTAATAAAAGACTAAAAACTAAGATTTAGTCATAGGAGTATAGGACACTTTCCATCCCAAATTCTTATCACTTTTAACAGTGCTCCAGTACAACAACAGTGGATTGCAGCTGAAAAAGCTGCAAGGCACACTCTCTAAGAAGCAATTTTAAGAAACCCCACCAAACAGCAGAGAATTCAAAAATAAAAACAATAGAACTTGAAGATTCTGACACCTATAACTATGGCAAAAACTAAAGACAACCCAAATCCTAGCATGCTTAACATAAAATTTCACACTAAAGGCATAATACTTTTGTTTCTATAATGTGATATATTATGTCTGGTTCGCAACAAAAAAATTACAATTCATGATGATAATCAAAAAATTAACAATCTTAAGAGAAAAAGAATCAGGTATAGTGCAGAACCAAGAGTTAACAGAAAGAGCCTTAAAATATGTTTAAAATGTTAAGAAGTGTAATGGAAAATGTAGACATAATTCAAGGAGAGGTAGTGTAAGCAGAAAAATGAATAAGCTAAGATCAAAAAGAAATGCTAGAAATAATGTTAACAAACTGTAACATTAATAAATATGCCTTTGATGGTCTCAGCAATAGACTGGATATGTCCAAGAAAAGAATCAGTGAGCTTGAAGACAGATCAATAGAAATTTCCCAAACTGAAATGCAAACAGAGAAATGTATTTCTTTTTTAAATACAGAATATCCAAGAACTGAGAGACAATTTAAAGATATGCTATATGCACAAAATTGGAATAACTAGAAGAAAATGAAAGGAAGAAGAGAAGGGAGAAGAATGGAGTAAATATTTCAAATAATAATGGTTAAATTTTTTCCTAAATTAATTACAGATGGTAATCAAGCACAGGTACAGGAAGCTCAGATAACACTAAGCAGAATAAATCAAAATAATATTAACTTAGGCATATTATTTTTAAACTATGAATACCAAAAACAAAGAGAAAATCTTAAAAGAAGCAGCAAGAGTGGGGCTGGTTGGTATCAATATATAGCAGACAAGGATAATAATTACATTGGACTCATTGCCAGGAACCTTGCAAGCAATAAGAGAGTGAAGTAAAAATTTTTTAAAAGTTGAAAGGAAAAAAAAATCAACTACCGAGAAATGTATATTAAAAAATGGAAGGTGGAATAAAGACTTACTGGACAAATAAAAACAGAGAATTCATTGACAATACACCTACTATGTAATAAATCTTAAAAGAAGTTCTAAGGGAGAAGGAAAATAATATTTGTCAGGAAAAATATCAGAAGAGAAATAAATAAAGGTAATCATATTAAATTTATCAAAGAGCAAACAGTTTATTCAAAGAAATAATAGTAAAATATATTGGGTTATTATAGTATATGTATAAATGCAATTCATGACAACAAAATTATAAGGACAGAGGGGAGGAACTAGAAATACTCTGTTATAACATACACTGCTTGTCTAAAGGTACGGTGTTATTTGAAGGTGAACTTAGGTTAGGTGTAAATGTATATTACAAAATCTAGGACAAACACTAATTTAAAAAAGAAAAGAAGTATTGATATGCTAAGATAGGAGAGAAAATAAAATCATATAAAATACTGAATTTAAGCCAGAGAGGGCAGTAAAAGAGGTACAATGGCAGACATGAGATATTAATAAAAGTACACCAATATTCACGTTAAACACCAATTCAAAGACAGAGATTGCCAGAGTGGATAAAAAAAAAAAAGCCCAATTACATTTTGTCTAACAACAACACAAAAGCTCACCACTGTAAACATAAAGTATATTTACATCTACTTATATAATGTATCATCTATAAAATATTTAACCACACTAAAAATATTAAGCTATTATTATATTTTAACTTAAAATATTAATATATTTATGTTGGATTGGCCAAAAAGTTCATTTGGGTTTTTCGGTTAGATGTTATGGAAAAACTCAAACGAACTTTTTGGCCAACCCAATATATGTATAATGTAAAGAGATGGAGAATGATATATCATGCTAACTCTAAACAAATGAAAGCTAGAATAGCTTTATTAATCTCAGAAAAAGCAGACTTGAGAGCAAGGAAAATTATTATGGATAAAGATATACATTACATAATGATAAAGAGTCAGTGTTCTAATAAGACAAAACAATCCTTAATGTGAATGCACCAAACAGCAGCAATTCAAAATATAAAATATATGGAGAACTTCTCATTTCTATTTCAGCATGTAAAGGGTTTGGAATTCATCATTCTCATCCTCCAACTAGGAAACTGCTGAATTAACTGAAAATCAACAACTCTTCTTAGAGCCATCATATAATTGAGGTCACAGGGCAAAAAACAACCCCCTCCCCCCAAACTGGAATGATCAGCAAGCAATACAGAGAGCCACAGCTTATTGGATTAGAAGCCCAAGAACAGAAAACCAATGGATCCAATACTGGAGTAGGATAATTATACTGTAACTGATGGATTGTTGGAAACTCAGTGTGGACAATATGAAGTTAAAATTATCAGGGGGGTGCAATCTTAAGCAGAAGTCAATACTTTGGTGAGTTTTACCTTCAGGAGCCATACCAGGTTCTCACAGATAGGATCAGAGAAAGTCCCTTGTACTTAAAGAGGGGAAGAGCAAGGTAGTAATTTTGGAATATGTCCTGTGCATTCTATTATCCTCAATAAGGCCTGCCTTCAAAGAAAATTATTTATCAGAGAATTACTGACAGATTTTTTCAGAGCCCATCCAATCTTGAGGAAATAAAATATCCAACTCCAACCCACTCTAAACTTCCATGTGGAGCAAAGAAAATACAAAATTTCAGCTTTCCCGTAGAGTAAGGGAAATATCAGACTCCAGCTCCTCTAGCTTTCCAGTCTCACCTAAAAGAAGGGACAAAAAATGAGAAGCACATATGAAGATCACAGCTCATGGGAACAGGTTGACTAAAAGCTAAGAACCTATAATCATAGGACAATAGAAAACGTCTCCTCACACACCTTTCCAACAAATCAATAGACTTCCTGCATAATAAAGGGTTTAAAAAGAAAAACTGCAAGTATTAAACATTACTTAAGAATAAGTCTGTAGAAAAAAAAAAGATAATGGAGGAGGTGAAAACAAAAAAGATAGGAAAAAAATTTAGGCTCTGACACCTACAACTAACAAAAGCCTAATTTTGAGTCAGTTAATATTAAAAACTTACACTAAAATTCTATTCATCTCAGTTCCTTTTGAATAGAACATCATATTCAGATTGAAACAAAAATTAAAAGGCATTAAAAAAAAAAGACACACACACACACACGAAAGCCAAAACACCCCCAGCTTGAAGGGACAGAACATTAATCAAGACTAGAATCAGTTATGACAGATTTGGGGATTATATTTTGAAGTATGTAATTGGAATTAAACTTTGGAATTGCAGGGTGGGAATTTAAAGCAATTATGATGAGCATGCTAAAGACTCTAAGGGAAAAACTAGACAACATAAAATAATAGATGATTAATGTAGAGATGGAAACTCTAAGAATGAATCAAAAGGAAATGCTAGAAATAAAAAATACTCTAACATAGAGAGAGGAGAGGAAGATGGAGGAAGAGTAAGATGCGGAGATCACCTTCCTCCCCACAGCTACACCAGATATACATCTACACGTGGAATAACTCCTACAGAACACCTACTGACTGCTGGCAGAAGACTCAGACCTCCCAAAAGGCAAGAAAGTCCCCAAGTACCTGGGTAGGGAACAAGAAAAAAGCAAAAACAGAGACAAAATGATAGGGACAGAACCTGCACCAGTGGGAGGGAGCCGTGAAGGAGGAAAGGTTTGCACACACTAGAAGCCCCTTCTCGGGCAGAGACTGTGGGTGGAGGAGGGGGAAAGCTTCAGAGCCCCGGAGGAGAGCACAGCCACAGGGGTGTGGAGGGCAAAGCGGAGAGACTCCCGCACAGAGGATCGGTGCCAACCGGCACTCACCAGCCCGAGAGGCTTGTCTGCTCACCAGCTGGGGCAGGCGGGACTGGGAGCTGAGGCTCGGGCTTGTCGGAGTGCAGGGAGAGGACTGGGGTTGGCGGCGTGAACACAGCCTGCACGGGGTTAGTGCACCATGGATAGCCAGGAGGGAGTCCGGGGAAAAGTCTGGACCTGCCGAAGAGGCAAGAGACTTTTTCTTCCCTCTTTGTTTCCTGGTGCGCAAGGAGAGGGGATTAAGAGCACTGCTTAAAGGAGCTCCAGAGATGGGTGTGAGCCACGGCTAAAAGCGTGGAACCCAGAGACGAGCATGAGACGCTAAGGCTGCTGCTGCCACCACCAAGGAGCCTGTGTGAGAGCACAGGTCACTATCCACACCCCCATTCCAGGGAGTCTGTGCAGCCCGCCACTGCCAGGGTACCGGGATCCAGGGAAAACTTCCGGGAGAACACACAGCATGCCTCAGGCTGGTGCAACATCACGCTGGCCTCTGCCTCTGCAGGCTCTCCCCACACTCCGTGCCCCTCCATCCCCCCCACCTGAGTGAGCCAGAGTCCCTGAAGCATCTGCTCCTTTAACCCCGTCTTGTCTGAGCTAAGAACTGACGCCCTCTGGCGAGCTACATGCAGAGGTGGGGCCAAATCCAAAGCTGAGTCCCTGGGAGCTGTGAAAACAAAGAAGAGAAAGGGAAATCTCTCCCAGCAGCCTCAGAATCAGCAAATTAAAGCTCCACAATCAACTTGATGTACCCTGCATCTGTGGAATACATGAATAGACAACAAGTCATCCCAAATTGAGGAGGTGGACTTTGAGAGCAAGATTTATGATTTTTTCCCCCTTTTCCTCTTTTTGTGAGTGTGTACGTGTATGTTTCTGTGTAAGATATTGTACGTATTGCTTTGTTTCCACCATTTGTCCTAGGGTTCTATCCATCTGTATTTCTTTTTTTTTCTTTTTTTCTTAATAATTATTTTTTAACAACTTTATTATATTTTATCTTACTTAATTTTATTTTACATTATCTTCTTTCTTTCTTTCTTTTCTCCTTCCTTCCCTCCTTCCTTCCTTCCTCCCTCCTTCCCTCCTTTCTTTCTTTCATTCCTTCTGTCCCTCCTTCCTTCTTTCCTTTCTCCCTCGCTCCCCCTCTCCCTCCCTCATTTCTTTCTTTCTTTCCTTCTTTCTTTCTTTCTTTCTTTCTTTCTCTTTCTTTTTTTCTTTCATTCTATTTCTACTACTTCTTTCTTTCTACTTTTTCTCCCTTTTCTTCTGAGCTGTGTGGATGAAAGGCTCTTGGTGCTGCAGCCAGGAGTCAGTGCTGTGCCTCTGAGGTGGGAGAGCCAACTTCATGACATGGGTCCACAAGAGACCCCCCAGCTCCACATAACACCAAATGGTGAAAATCTCCCAGAGATCTCCATCTCAACATCAACACCGAGATTCACTCAATGACCAGCCAGCTACAGTGCTGGACACCCTATGCCAAACAACTAGCAAGACAGGAACACAACCGAACCCATTAGCAGAGAGGCTGCCTAAATTCATATTAAGTCCACAGACACCCCAAAACACACCACCAGACGTGGACCTGCCCACCAGAAATACAAGATCCAGCCTCATCCACCAGAACACAGGCATTAGTCCCGTTCACCAGGAAGCCTACACAACCCACTGAACCAACCTTAGCCACTGGGGACAGACACCAAAAACAACAGGAACTACAAACCTGCAGCCTGGAAAAAGGAGACCCCAAGCACAGTAAAATAAGCAAAGTGAGAAGACAGAAAAACACACAGCAGATGAAGGAACAAGAAAAAAACGCACCAGACCTATCAAAAGAAGAGGGAATAGGCAGTCTACCTGAAAAAGAATTCAGAATAATGATAGTAAAGGTGATTCAAAATCTTGTAAATAGAATAGAGAAAATGCAAGAAACATTTAACAAGGACCTAGAAGAACTGAAGATGAAACAAACAACAATGAACAACACAATAAATGAAATTAAAAATACTCTAGAAGGGATCAATAACAGAATGACTGAGGCAGAAGAACAGATAAGGGACCTGGAAGATAAAATATTGGAAATAACTCCTGCAGATCAGAATAAAGAAAAAAGAATGAAAAGAACTGAGGACAGTCTCAGAGACCTCTGGGACAACATTAAGTGCACCAACATTCAAATTACATGGGTTCCAGAAGAAGAAAAAGAAAGGAACAGAGAAAATATTTGAAGACATTATAGTGGAAAACTTCCCTAATATGGGAAAGGAAATAGTTAATCAAGTCCAGGAAGCACAGAGAGTCCTACACAGGATAAATCCAAGGGGAAATATGCCAAGATAAATATTAATCAAACTGTCAAAAATTAAATACAAAGAAAACATATTAAAAGCAGCAAGGGATAAACAACAAATAACACACAAGGGAATCCCCATAAGTTTAATAGCTGATCTTACAGCAGAAACTCTGCAAGCCAGAAGGGACTGGCAGGACATATTTAAAGTGATGAAGGAGAAAAACCTGCAACCAAGATTACTCTGCCCAGCAAGGATCTCATTCAGATTTGATGGAGAAATTAAAAGCTTTACAGATAAGCAAAAGCTAAGAGAATTCAGAAACACCAAACCAGCTTTACAAGAAATGCTAAAGGAACTTCTCTAGGCAAGAAACACAGGAGAAGGAAAAGACCAACAATAACAAACCCAAAACAATTTAAAAAATGGGAATAGGAACATACATATCAATAATTACCTTAAATGTAAATGGACTAAATGCTCCTGCCAAAAGGCACAGATTGGCTGAATGGATACAAAAACAACAACCATATATATGCTGTCTACAAGAGACCCACTTCACACCTAGAGACACATACAGACTGAAAGTAAGGGGATAGAAAAAGATATTCCATTCAAATGGAAACCAAAAGAAAGCTGGCATAGCAATTCTCATATTAGACAAAATAGACTTTAAAATAAAGACTATTAGAAGAGGCAAAGGACTCTATGTAATGATCAAGGGATCAATCGAAGAAGAAGATGCAACAATTGTAAATATTTATGCACCAAACATAGGAGCACCTCAATACATAAGGAAAATACTAAGCCATAAAAGGGGAAATCAACAGTAACACATTCATAGTAGGGGGCTTCAACATCCCACTTTCACCAATGGACAGATCATCCAAAATGAAAATTCATAAGGAAACACAAGCTTTAAATGATACATTAAAGAAGATGGACTTAATTGATATTTATAGGACATTCCATCCCAAAACAACAGAATATACATTTTTCTCAAGTGCTTATGGAACATTCTCCAGGATAGATCATATCTTGGGTCGCAAATCAAGCCTTGGTAAATTTAAGAAAATTGAAATTGTATCAAGTATGTTTTCAGACCACAATGCTATGAGACTAGATATCAATTACAGGATAAGATCTGTAAAAAATACAAAGAGACACAGGCTAAACAATACACTATTTATGAACGAAGTGATCACTGAAGAAATCAAAGAGGAAATAAAAAAATACCTAGAAACAAATGAAAATGGAGACATGATGACCCAAAACCTATGGGATTCAGCAAAAGCAGTTCAAAGAGGGAAGTTTATAGCAATACAATCCTATCTTAAGAAAAAGGAAACATCTCGAATAAACAACCTAACCTTGCACCTAAAACAATTATAGAAAGAAGAACAAAAATACCTCAAAGTTAGCAGAAGGAAAGAAATCATAAAAATCAGATCAGAACTAAGTGAAAAAGAAATGAACAAAATGATAGCAAAGATCAATAAAACTAAAAGCTGGTTCTTTGAGAAGATAAACACAATTGATAAACCATTAGCCAGACTCATCAAGAAAAAAAGGGAGAAGATTCAAATCAATAGAATTAGAAATGAAAAAGGAGAAGTAACAAGTGACACTGCAGAAATAAAAAAGATCATGAGAGATTAGTGAGAAAGTGAAAGCATTTCCACTAAGATCAGGAACAAGACAAGGTTGCCCACTCTCACCACTCTTATTCAACATAGTTTTGGAAGTTTTAGCCACAGCAATCAGAGAAGAAATGGAAGTAAAAGGAATCCAAATTGGAAAAGAAGAAATAAAGCTTTCATTGTTTGCAGAAGACATGATGCTATACATAGAGAATCCTAAAGATGCTACCAGAAAACTCCTAGAGCTAATCAGTGAATTTGGTAAAATAGCGGGATACAAAATTAATGCACAGAAATCTCTGGCATTCCTATACACTAATGATGAAAAATCTGAAAGTGAAATCAAGAAAACACTCCCATTTACTATTGCAACAAAATGAATAAAATATCTAGGAATAAACCTACCTAAGGAGACAAAAGACCTGTATGCAGAAAATTATAAGACACTGATGAAATTAAAGATGATACAAATAGATGGAGAGATATACCATGTTCTTGGATTGGAAGAATCAACATTGTGAAAATGATTCTACTACCCAAAGCAATCTATAGATTCAATGCAATCCCTATCAAACTACCACTGGTTTTTTTCACAGAACTAGAATAAAACATTTTACAATTTGTATGGAAACACAAAGACTCCGAATAGCCAAAGCAATCTTGAGAACGAAAAAGGAAGCTGAAGGCATCAGGCTTCCTGACTTTAGACTATACTACAAAGCTTCAGTAATCTAGACAGTATGGTACTGGCACACATATAGAAAGATAGATCAATGAAACAGGATAGAAAGCCCAGAAATAAACCCATGCCCATATAGTCACCTGATCTTTGATAAAGAAGGCAGGAATGTACAATGGAGAAAGTACAGCTTCTTCAATAAGTGGTGCTGGGAAAACTGGACAGGTACATGTAAAAGTATGAGATTAGATCACTCCCTAACACCATACACAAAAATAAGCTCAAGATGGATTAAAGACCTAAATGTAAGGCCAGAAACTATCAAACTCTTAGAGGAATACATAGGCAGAACACTCTATGACATAAATCATAGCAAGATCCTTTTTGACCCACCTCCTAGAAAATGGAATTAGAAACAAAAATAAACAAATGGGACCTAATGAAACTTCAAAGCTTTTGCACAGCAAAGGAAACCATAAACAAGCCCAAAAGACAACCCTCAGAATGGGAGAAAATATTTGCAAATGAAGCAACTGACAAAGGATTAATCTCCAAAACTTATAAGCAGGTCATGCAGCTCAATAACAAAAAAACAAACAACCGAATACAAAAATGGGCAGAAGGCCTAAATAGACATTTCTCCAAAGAAGATATACAGACTGCCAACAAACACATGAAGGAATGCTCAACATCATTAATCATTAGAGAAATGCAAATCAAAACTACAATGAGATATCATCTCACACGAGTCAGAATGGCCATCATCAAAAAATCTAGAAACAATAAATGCTGGAAAGGTTGTGGAGAAAAGGGAACACTCTTACACTGCTGGTGGGAATGTGAATTGGTACAGCCACTATGGAGAACAGTTTGGAGGTTCCTTAAGAAACTGCAAATAAAACTACCATATGATCCAGCAATTCCCACTACTGGGCATATAGGCTGAGAAAACTATAATTCGAAAAGAGTCATGCACCAAAATGTTCATTGCAGCTCTATTTACAATAGCCCGGAGTTGGAAACAACCTAGGTGTCCATCATCAGATTAATGGATAAAGAAGATGTAGCACATATATACAATGCAATATTACTCAGCCATAAAAAGAAACGAAATTGAGCTATTTGTAATGAGGTGGATAGACCTAGAGTCTGTCATACAGAGTGATGTAAGTCAGAAAGAGAAAGACAAATGCCGTATGCTAACACATATATATGGAATTTAAGAAAAAAAAATGTCATGAAGAATCTAGGGGTAAGACAGAAATAAAAACACAGACCTAATAGAGAATGGACCTGAGGATATGGGGAGGGGAAGCTGTGACAAAGCGAGAGAGATGCATGGACATATATACACTACCAAACGTAAGGTAGATAGCTAGTTGGAAGCAGCTGCATAGCACAGAGAGATCAGCTCAGTGCTTTGTGACCGCCTGGAGGGGTGGGTTTGGGAGTGTGGGACGGAGGGAGATGCAAGAGGGAAGAGATAACGGGAACATATGTATATGTATAAGTGATTCACTTTGTTATAAAGCAGAAACTAACACACCATTTTAAAGCAATTATACTCCAATAAAGATGTAAAAGAAAAAAAAAAGACTTAATGTAAAACCCAAAACCATAAATCTCCTGGAAGAAAAAAAAAAAAAAAAGCCTCTCTTACAGATTTCTGAAAATTTCTGAACCTCTCTGCCCTGACTATAAAGCCCATGTCCCATGAAAAAAAAAAATACTCTAACATAAGTGGATTATACTTTTATGGGATCAGTGGTAGACTGGAGAAGGCCAAAGAAAGAATCAATGAACTTGACAATATGTAAAAAGAAATTTACAATGCAAAAATATAAAGAGAAAAAGAATGAAAAAGATAGAACAGTATTCAAGAATGGTGATACAATCTCAGAGTGTTACATATATGTAATTGTAATAATGGAAGGAGAAGTAAGAATGGAGTAAAATAAATTATTTTAACTAATTATTCTTGATATTTTCCAAACAATAACAGACATCAAACCACAGATCCAGGCATCTCAGAACATCCAGTAGGATAAATACCAAATATCTATACATAGGCATAACATCTTCAAACTTCAGAAAATCAAAGAAAAATTATGAAATAAGCCAGAGGGCTAACGTACCCCATGTTACCTATAGATGGTCAATGATAAGAATTGACTAAGACTGAACTTCTCTTCAGATTACAGGCAAACAGATAGTACAGTGAAATACTTAAAATGTTGAAAGAAAAAAGAAATTCTATCATCTAGATTTGTGTGTCCAGAAAAATTCTTCTTCAAAAGTGAAAGAGATGTAAAGATGTTCTCAGGAAAACAAAATAATGACATGATTTGTTGTCAGTAGACCTGATTTGCAAAAACTGTTATAAGAAGTTCTTCAGAGAGCAGAAAAATTATATAGGTCAGAAACTTACATCAGGAAACAGAAAGGAAGAGTGTTAGAGAAAAAAAAAGTGAAGTAAAATAAAATCTATTTTTCGTATTTTTTATTGATCATCAGATAACAGTTTGGTCACAACAATTATAGCAGCTCTTTATTTGGTAATTATAGGTTATGGATATGTGAAACAAATGACAACAATGTTATAAGAACAGGAATGAGGAATTAGGAGCACTGTTCATTGTTCATAGGTACTTGCACTACCTATCAAGTGGTATATTGTTATTTGAAAGTGAAATTATATTAGTTGCAAATATACATTGCAAATTCCAGAGTGAACACTAAAGAAAACAAGAAAAGAAACATAATTAATATGTTAAAAGAGAAGAGAAAAAAAATGGAATCATATAAAATGCTATTTAGAACTAGAAAAGTTAGAAAAAGGGTGGAAAGCAAGAAAGAAACAAAAAGAAAAGATAATAAATAAAATAGAGTAACAATTATGGTAAAGACTTAAACCAACTATAATGACAATCAGATTGAATGTCAATGATCTAAGTATCCCAAATAAAAAATAGAAACTATCAGAGTATATTAAAAAAACCCCTCTATCTTTCTATAAGAAAGTTACTTTAAATATAAAATAAATTATATATTAAAAGTAAAGTCATGGAGATATATTATCATAACACTAATCAAAAAATTTGGAGTAGCTATATTAAAAACAAAGTAGATTTCAGAGCAAGAAAAATGATCAGAGATGAAGAGGGCCTTACATAATCATAAATGGATTATGTCTCCAGAACACACAGCAAATCTTTAGGTGTGTGTGCCTAATAACACGGCACTGACATATTAAAAGCAAAAAAAAGAAAAAGGGGGGGGACAAAACAAAGTAACCAGAAAACAATTACAAAATGGCAATAAGTATACACTTATTATCAATATTTATTTTAAATGTAAATGGACTAAATGCTCCAGTCAAAAAATATAAAATAGCTGAATTGATTTAAAAAAAATCCCGAGATCCATATATATGCTACTTACAAGAGACTCACTTCAGATCTAAATACACACACAAACTGAAAGTGAGGGGATGGTAAAGGATTTTCCATGCAAATGCAAATGAAAAGAAAGCCAGGGTAGCATTACTTATATAAGACAAAATATACTAAAATAAAGGCTGTAGCAAGAGACAAAGAAGGATATTACATAATGATCAAGGGCTCAACTCAATAAGAATATATAACAATTATGAATGTATTTGCACCCAATATATCAGCATCTTAATGCCAAAAGCAAATATTAACCCATACAGAGAGAAATTAACAGTAACACAAAATAGGAGGGGCTTTTGTCCATCAGTGGACAGATCATCTACAGAAAATCAGTAAGGAGATCATAGTCATTAAGAGCACCTTAGGTAAGATAGATTTAATAGATCTGTACAGAATATTTCATTCAAAAACAGCAGAATACATTCTTTTAAGGTGGACCTGGAACATTCTCTAGGACAGATCATATGTTAAGCCACAAAACAAGTATTAGTAAAATTAAGATTGAAATCATATCAAGCATCTTTTCCAACCACAAAGGTATGAGACTGCAAATCAACTAAAAAAAAATTGTAAAGAATACAAACATGTGAAGTTTAAACACCATGTTACTAAATAACCAATGGGTCATTGAAGAAATCAAGGAAGAAATTTAAAAATACTTGGAGATAAATGAAAATGTAACTGTGCAAAAACTACAAGGCACTGAGAAAGCAGGTCTAAGAGGGAAGCTTATAACCATACAGTCTACCTCAGAAAACATGAAAAATCTCAAAAGCAATATAACTTTAAACTTGAAGAAACTATAAAAAAAGAACAAACAAAATCTGAAGTCAGTAGAAGGAAAAAATAATAAAGATGCAGGATAAATGAAATACAGCTCCCCCAAAAGAAGAAAGAAATAAAACTAAAAGCTGATCCTTTGAAAAGATAAACAAAATTTTAGACCTTTAGCTAGGTTCATCAAGAAGAAAAGAGAGAAAGCCCACATAAATAAAATTAGAAATAAAAGTTAGAAACAACACCACAGAAATACCCAGTATTGTAAGAGATTACTTCATTTATATGCCAAAAAATGGACATCTTAGAGGCAATGAATAAATTTCCTCAATCATACAATTTCCCAAGACTGAATTAGGAAGAAATAAAAAACATGAACAGAGAGATGATGAATTATGAAATTGAATTAGTAATTAAAAACAAAAAAACCTCCCAGCAAACAAAATTCCATGACCAGATAACTTCATTGGTGAAATATATAAAACATTTAAAAGGGGTTTAACAACTATTCTTTTTAAACTATTCCAAAAAATTGACAGGAATAGAAGACTTCTGAAATCATTCTATAAGGCCATCCTCATCCTGATACCAAACACAAAGATACCACAAAAAGAGAAAATTACAGGATGATGAATACCAGTTATTTATAAATGCAAAATTCTCAACAAAATAGTAGCAAACCAAATTCAACAAGTACTTGAAAAGGATCATACACCATGATCCAGCAGGATTTATCCCAAGGATGTAGGATTTTTCAATATGCACAAGTCAAATAATGAGATACACCACATTAGCAAACAGAGGAATAATAATCATGTAATCATCTCGGTAGATCCAAAAAAATCTTTTGACAAAATTCAATACCATTTATGATAAGAACCCTCAAAAAAGTGTGTATAGAGGAAACATACCTCAACATTATAAAGACCACATATAACAAGGTCACAGCTAACATCATACTCAACGATGAAAAGCTGAAAGCATTTCTTCTAAGGTGAGGAACAAAACAAGGATACCCACACCTGCCATTTTATTTGTCATAATATTGGAATTTCCAGGCACAGCAATTAGAGAAAAAAAAGAGGTAAAGGAAATCCAAATTGGAAAGTAAGAAGTAAAACTGTCAATGTTTGCAAATGACCTGATACTATATATAAAAAATTTTAAAGGTGCCACCAAAAAAATATCAGAACTAATAAATGAATTCAGTAAAGTTACAGGATACAAAATTAACTTACAGAAATATGTCACATTTCTATACAGTAACAATGAACTTTCAGAAAGAGAAATTAAGAAAACAATCCTATTTACAATTGCATAAAAAAGAAGAAAATAACTAGGATTAAATCTAACCAAGGAGGTGAATGACCTGTACTCTGGAAACTATAAGACATAGATGAAAGTAATTGTAAATGACACAAACAAATCAACAGACATACCATGTGCATGGACTGGAGATATCAACAGTGTTAAAATGATGATACACCCCAAGGCAATCTACAGATTCAATGTAATCCCTATTGAAATACTCATGGTATTTTTCATACCTATAATTTATAAAATAAGTAATCCTAAAATTTGTATGGAACAACAAAAGATCCTAAATAGGCAATCACTCTAGAGAAAGGAGAACAAAGATGGAGATATCATGCTCCTTGATTGTAACCTATATTACAAAGCTAAATTTATCAAACTAGTATGGCACTGGCACTAAAACAGATTCAGATAAATGGAACAGAATAGAGAATCCAGAAGTAAACTCATGCTTATATGGTCAGTTAATCTACAGCAAAGAGGCAAGAATATACAGTGTTGGAAAGACATCCTATTCAATAGTGGTGTTGGGAAAATTGAATACCTACATGCAAAAGAATCAACCTGGACTACTTTCTCACACCATATACAAAAATAAACTCAAAATGGATTAAAGACTTGAATGTAAGGCCTAAAACCATAAAACACTTAGCAGAATCAGGCAGAGTCTCTTTCACATCAGTTATAACAATGCATTTTTTTTAAGATCTGGCTCCTCAGGCAAGGGAAATCAACAATTGGGGCTACAATATGTTAAAAAGTGTTTGCACAGTGAAGGAAACTATCAACAAAAGAAAAAGGCAACCTATTGAATGGGTGAAGATTTTTGCAAACGATATATGTGATAAGGGGTTAACATCCAAAATATACACAGAATGCATACAACCCAACAACCAAAAACAAACAACCCAATTTAAAAAATGGGCAGAGGACATGAATAGACATTGTTAGAAAAAAGACATGCAGATGGCCAGAAGACACATGAAAAGATGCTCAACATCACTAATCACTGGGGAAATTAGAACCACAGTGAGATACCACTTCACATCTATCAGAATTGTCATTTTTAAAATGATAGCAAATGACAAGTGTTGGGAAGGATTTGGATAAAGGGGAAGCTTTGTTCAGTGTTGATGATTACAAACTGGTGTAGCTACTATGGAAAACAATATGGAGGTTCTTCAAATAATTGAAAACAGAACTGCCATATGATCCAGCAATTTAACTTCTTTGTGTTTACCCAGAGAAAACTAAAACACTAATTCAAAATGATATATGCTCACCAATGTTTTTTGCAGCATTATTTAAAATAGCTAATATATGGGAGCAATTAAGTGCCCATCAATATATGAATGGATAGGAAAGATTTATACATATATATATATTTATCATGGTATACACACACAATGAAATATTATTCAGCCATTTTTAAAAATGAAATCTTGACGTTTGCAACAACATGGATGGATCTAGTGGGTATTATGCTAAGTGAAATATGTCAGACAGGTAAAGCTAATGCCATATGCTCTCACTTATACATGGAATCTAAAACACCCTAACTCTAACAAACAAAACAGCAATAGCCTTGTAGACACAGCTAACAAACAGGTTGATGCCAGAGGGGAGGGGTTTGGGTTGTGTAAAATAGGTAAATGGGATTAGGAAGTACAAACTTCCAATTACAAAGTAAATAAGCCATGGGGATACAGCGTAAGGAATATGGACAATAATATTATAATAACATTATTACAATGGGAACATATGATTACTAGATTTGTGGTGTTCACTTTATTAATGTATGCCAATATCAAATCATAAGGTAGAACACTGAAAACTAATGTAATATTGTACACCAACTATATTTCAATATGAAAAATAAATAAAATCTCTCTGAGCAAAGAATACAATTTGTCAAAATTTGCAGATGAAGTGGAAGCAGAGCTTAGAGGAAAATTTATAACATGCATGCATATAATAGAAAATCAAAATGCACAATGAAAATTTATAGTAAGTTTTGATAAATAATACTATAATTCCTCCAAACATTATGTTCAATAGTGTCTTGACTACCCAACATCCTTTGCATTTCTAAATTTCAAAAACAATTTTTGTTTTTAAGATTCTACGAATATATTGCAATTATGAGTCAATAGTTTATTGTGGAGAAACAGCATTAACTTTCTAATATGTGACTATGGTTTGTTAATTTATTTAATTATATGTCCTTTGATTATCTCAATAATATTTCTATATTTTACATATAGATATTGTACATCTAATAGATTTTTTACCAGTTGGTAGATGTTTGATGTTATTGTAAATGTACCTTTTAAATATTTTTGTCTACATTTATGTCAAATGTTATTTCTATTAATAACACAACTAAATGTGATCTCTTCAATCAAAAGAGAGAAAAGGTATATGAGATATTATACTCTGGTACATTTTCCAGTGTATAAAAAGGGTTTCCTTTCTTTGTGATTTTATGTTTTTATATGAGTTGATTTCTAGTATAGTAAAACCATTGGCCTTTCATTGTTTTCCTACCTTTGCTAAGGGAAGTAGGAGTGATTTACCTGAATGGCAAATTTTGGAAAAGGACAGTTGAAAGATCTGTTGTTGTTGTGTTTGCTGTTAGATTTTTCTTCTGGAGAGCAGTTGTGTTTTGGTCTGCTGCTTCTGTATGAGAAATGACTTACTACTCTCTGGTAATCCTGTAGTTGTACAACTGTGCAAATGATCTTATGTGGAAGTCTACTTATCTTCAGAGATTAAGTATTAGCAAATTTACTTGGTCATAGATATAAAAAACTCATTTTTCAATTAATCCCATTTATCAAATCTCTATTTTCCTATTTACTTCTGAATAACAGAGGGGAAGAAAGATGTTTTTTGCAGTACTTCCCCCATAATTACAACATGACATACAGTGTTTCTTCTTTTATTACATTTATCTTAATTTATTTTATATGTTCCTTGTACTTTCTATGTTGTCCACTGATTCTTTCTTTTTCTTTTTTAATTAAATAATTTATTTATTTTTGGATGAGTTGGGTCTTTGTTGCTGTGTGCAGGCTTTCTCTAGTTGCAGTGAGTGGGGGCTACTCTTCTTTGCGGTGTGCTGGCTTCTCATTGTGGTGGTTTCTCTTGTTGCAGAGCATGGGCTCTAGGCATGTGGGCTCAGTAATTGTGGCTCTTGGTCTCTAGAGTACAGGCTCAGTAGTTGTGGTGCATGGGCTTAGTTGCTCCATGGCATGTGGGATCTTCCCAGACCAGGGCCCAAACCTGTGTACCCTGCATTGGCAGGCAGATTCTTAACCACTGCACCACTAGGGAAGCCCTCCACTGATACTTTCAATAACTGTTTATTCATGATAAACAAAATAGACGTGTATCTTCAGTTATAGAGCTTTTGACTTATGGGGAATAAAGGGATAATCAAGTAATCACACCAAAATATTTGTTTATAATTATGATGATTACTGTTACAAAAAAGAACAGAATACTCTGATACCTTATACAGAGAAATGCCTTATGTGGACTAGGTGAGTGTGGGTCATAAATGTTTCTCTGACAAAGTGACTTTTGAACTGAAATCTAAATAATGAATAGGGTTTATTATTGTTTTTAAAACAACATAAAGAGCATAGACATTATTACTTCTTTTGACTCAGACAATATATTATTTTTCTCTTGGTATAGCCCAGGGATTGGCAAACATTTCTGTTTAAAAACCAGATACTAAACATTTCTAGCTTTGTGAACTATATGGTCTACATTGCAACTACTCAACTCTACCACTGTAGCATGAGGGAAATCATAGGTTACATATAAATGAATGTGCATGATTAGTTAAAAAAAAACAAAACCTAGAGAAAAACAAGTGGTGAGCTGACTCCAGGTCAAGCCTAATAATATACTAAATTGTTTATTTCTACTTCACTTCTTATAGAAAACCTTTTAACATTAAATTCTTTTAAATAAATAATTCACATCCTCTTTTTAATTGCTTTTTCACCTAGTGAAAGGATTTTGCATTTGTAACTATTGAATTGCCCTTGTTTATATCATCCATCTTACCGTATGTATTTAACAACTTTTTTGTGTATATCATTTTATTTCTTCCAGACGTGGTATTTTCAAGAGCAAATCTTGTGTTCAACATCTTTGTAACAGTCATTGATCACAAACTTTAATGAGACATTGTTCCATAATTACATACCCCTTGAGATGCTATACGAAGTAGCATGTCGAATAACTTTAGAAACCACTGTAAGTCACTGGTTTCCAAATGCCAAACAGTAATATTTTCTTATGTGCAGAGCAAAATTAGAAAAAATGAGCACTATATGGTTAATTTTGATAAACATAAATATATTTTAAGACTTACTTTGAAGTTGTAACTTTCATGTATTTCAGAAAAAAATACTTCCTTTAAGGAAATGATGGTAATGGTAGCTTATTTTATTAAATTATTCTAGAAAGTGTTTTATAACATACACACTCACATACATTAATTTCTGTTTAGTGTATACATCTCTTACGGTCTATGACCCACTAAGGAATAAGGATAGAAGCTTGAGGATTGTATTTGCACTTTCCAATGTTTTCAGTACACTGACATTTAACAAATCAAGGCTTAAAATTTGAAATATTTTAGCTGGATAGGTACTCATTTATTAACTACTCACTTTCTTTCTGCTTCAATTTCTGTTTATCTATGATTGCCTTATTCTCCCAGTTTGAAGATAATTATCCTTATTATATCACTGGTTAAAAAGCTCTTTTAGAACAACTCTTGGAAAGAGAAGCATTATTGATATCCCATGCATATCTGTTTGATAAGGTTCATTTTGAACTGTGTTTTGAATTTTGTTTCCCAGAACTGAATATATTATTTAATATAAACTGATCAACTTAACATATACAGTATCATTAAGAGGTTTTAAAATTTTTATTCTGTTTTAGTTTTATTTATACTATGTTATCTTAGACTGCATTAGATATTTATGAAATATTAAATTGTTTCACTCAGTTTTTAGTCATCTAAGAGGCATCTCTTTTGGGGAAATCACTCAGTTATTCTAGAAGTTGTTACTGACCCTTTCCAGATTCTTGGACAACGTTATCATAGAAATGAGTAGCACTTACACAAGACTCTAAGGCAAGCAAAGCTTTTTCTTAAGAGAAATAGCTTGTGCACAAGGGAGAAGGCAGAAAAAAATTGCCAGCTCCCCAAGTAGAAATGGTGAGTTGCTTTTATAAGAAAAGAGAATTTGTCTCATGATCGCTGATAATTTCCAGAAATATTCAAACTCCTTCCTTTAAAATTTTTTAAAGTTTTTAATATTTAATTTATTTATTTGGTTGGCTGGATCTTAGTTGCAGCATGTGAATTCTGGGTTGTGGCATACATGTGAGATATAGTTCTCTGACCAGGGATTGAACCTGCATTGGGAGCACAAAGTCTTAACCACTGCAAAACACCAGGGAAGCCCCTCAAACTTCTTTTATCAGCAGGTGGCTATCAGGAATAAGGAGTGCTTCTGTGAGGGGAGAGAAATGCATGGGAATTTTCTGAAAGAAAGCACAGAAATGGATAAATTTAAAATTTATAGCTGAGTTTCTTGTTTTGTGGTACAATTAAATATACTCATTAGTGTAACAGAGATAAAGTTAACCTTTTATTCCTGTGAGACTGTTTTTTGTTTGTTTTTGTCTCTAGAACTCAGGCCCCCAAGGCCTTTGTTCTTTAGCTTGGAAGACCCGTTTTGCCCATGGCCATTTTCTGGTCCTTTTCCAAAATGGCTGTACTCTTGTCTTCCTGCTCAAAGTGTCTGGAAAATTATCTTGCATAGATTATTTGCAGGGTATATAGAATATCTGCACATCATCATTAATTGAAGCTTTGGTTAGAAACTATGTCTGGTAGTCCAAAATTGATGAACAAAAAATAACCTGTCAAAGAAAGAAAACTATCATTAGGATGTGAAAAGAGAATTTGTTCAGTAATCTACTGTGATTCTAGTATGCCATTCCATAAGAAGAAAACATTTCTTAAATAAAATAGTTGAAATTGGAAAGTTTTGGAAAGATGGTGGAGGAGTAATGTGGAGATCACCTTCTTCCCCACAGATACATCATAAATACATCTACATGTGGAACAATTCCTACAGAACACCTACTGAAGGCTGGTAGAAGACCTCAGACTTCCAAAGAGGCAAGAAAATCTCCATGTAATTGGGTGGGGCAAAGAAAAAAGGAAAAAAAATAGACAAAGGGATTGGAATGGGACTTGTGTCTCCAGGAGGGGGCTATGAAGGAGGAAAAGTTTCCACACACTAGGAAGCCCCTTAACTGGTGGGGACAGGGAGGAGCTTTGGAGTCTCAGAGGAGAGTGCAGCAACAGGGGTGTGGAGGGCAAAGCAGAGAGAACCCTGCAAAGAGGATTGGTACTGACCAGCACTCCCCATCCTGAGACATTTGCCTGCCCACCAGGGATGGTGGAGGCTGGATGCTGAGGCTCAGGCTTCAGAGATCAGACCCTAGGGAGAAGACGGGGGTTGGCTGAATGAAGACAGCCTGAGGGGGCTAGTGCATCACAGCTGAGGGGGTCCAGGAAGAAACCTGGGCCTGCCCAAGAGGCAAGGGACCATTGTTGCTGGATGTGCAAGGAGAAGGGCAGGCCCACCATAGGAGCTTTTTCTCTGTGTGCTCACAGACAACAGGGCACTGCCTACACAGCTCCAGGGCTGGGCACAAGTCATGGCTGCTATCTTGGACTCCAGAGGCAGGTGCAACAGCTATAGCTACCGCTGCTCCCACCAAGGGTCCTATGAGCAAGCTCAGGTCACTGCCCACACCTTCCCAGGAATATGAGCAGCCCACCACGGCCAAGGGTCCCATGATCCAGGGCCAATTTCCCCAGAAGAGTGAATGGCTTGCCTCAGGCTGTTGCAACTTCCTGCCAGCCTG
This sequence comes from Monodon monoceros, assembly GCF_005190385.1. Classification (NCBI taxonomy): domain Eukaryota; kingdom Metazoa; phylum Chordata; class Mammalia; order Artiodactyla; family Monodontidae; genus Monodon; species Monodon monoceros. Next base: position 83,895 of record NW_021697799.1, on the reverse strand, counting down.
TGCCACTGCAAGGCACTTATCACACATCCCAACTGTGACTGCCATATCTCTCCCTCTCACTTGGCCTGAGTGAGTAAGTGAGCCCTAATCAGCCACTGCATTCACCACCTCTTGCCTGGGTGGGTAACAGTTGCCTGAGGGCGGTCCACATGCAGAGGAGTGGCCAAAACCAAAGTTGAACTCCACGTGGCCAGAGAAAGAGAAATCTCTCCATGCAGCTGATGGAACAGCAGATTGAATCCCTGCAATATGCTTGGAAAACCCTACCTACATCTGTGGAATATCTGAATAGACATCTAGTGTTCCCACAACTGAGGCTGTGTACTTTGGGTGAAACTGTGGACTTTGGGGGCAAGTATAAGCAGGAGTTGGGTCTGGTCAGAGTCTGAGCTGGCCCCACATTGCCTACAGCAGGTCCAGAGAGCTACCTACAGTTTGCTTTCTATTTGTTTTTGGTTCTTTTTTTTGTTAGTTTAGTTTTTAGTGTTTGTTTTTTGATTTTGGGCTCGTTTATTTGTTTGGTTGTTCTTCTTTTTTGTGTTCTATTTGTGTGTGTGTGTGTATGTGTGTGTGTTATTCTTTGTGTGTTTTTGTCTGTTTGGTTTTGATTTTACCATTTGTCTTGGGGCTTAGTTCGACTGTTCATTTTCTTTTGTGTGTGTGTGTCTGTTCCTTTTTCATTTTTTTTTTCCTTTTCTTCCATGCCATGTGGCTTGTGGGGTCTTGGTGCTCTGGACAGGCGTTGGGTCTGAGCCTCTGAGGTGGGAGAGCCACGTCCAGGACATTGGACTACCAGAAAACTCCTGGTCCTAAGGAATAGTAATTGACAAGAGCTCTCCCAGAGGTCTCCATCTCAACACAAACACCCAGCTCCACTCAACGGCCAGCAAGCTCCAGTGCTGGATGCTCCATGCCAGTCAACTAGCAAGACAGGAACACAACATTACCCATTAGCAGAAGGCTGCCTAAAATCATACTAACTTCACAGACACCCCAAAACACGCCACTGTATGTGGCCCTGACCCAACCACCAGAACAAATACACCAGTCCCCTTCACCAGGAAGCCTACAAAAGCCACTGAACCAACCTCACCCATTGGGGGCAGACACCAAAAACAACAGGAACTATGAACCTGCAGGCTGTGAAAAGGAGAGCCCAAACACAGTAAGTTAAACAAAATGAGAAGGCAGAGAAATATGCAGCAGATGAAGGAGCAATGTAAAAACCCACCAGACCAAATAAATGAAGAGGAAAGAGGCAACCTACCTGAAAAAGGATTCAGAGTATTGATAGTAAAGTTGATCCAATATCTTGGAAATAGAATGGAGAAAATAGAAGAAACATTTAACAATCACTTATAAGAACAAAAGAGCAAACAAACAATGATGAACAACACAATAAATAAAATTAAAAATTCTCTAGAAGGGACCAATAGCGGAATAACTGAGGCAGAAAAATGGATAAGAGAGCTGGAAGATAGAATGGTGGAAATAACTGCCATGGAACAGAATAAAGAAAAAAGAATGAAAAGAATTGAGGACTGTCTCAGAGAACTCTGGGAAAACATTAAACGCACAAACATTCAAACTGTAGGGGCTTCCCTGGTGGTGCAGTGGTTGAGAATCCGCCTGCTGATGCAGGGGACACAGGTTCGTGCCTGGGTCCAGGAAGATCCCACATGCCATGGAGTGGCTGTTCCCATGAGCCATGGCTGCTGAGCCTGTGTGTCTGGAGCCTGTGCTCCACAATGGGAGAGGCCACAACAGTGAGAGGCCTGTATACCACAAAAAAACAAAAAAGCAACAAAAAGAACTATAGGGGTCCCAGAAGAAGAAGAGAAAAAGAGAGGGACTGAGAAAATATTTGAAGATATTATAGCTGAAAACTTCTCTAACATGGGAAAAGAAAAAGTCAGTCAAGTACAGGAAGTGCAGAGAGTCTCATACACAATAAACTGAAGGAGAAACACACATTTTAATCAACCTATCAAAAATTAAATACAAAGAAAAAATATTAAAAGCAGCAAGGGAAAAGCAACAAATAACATATATACATATATCTGTGTGTGTGTGTATATATATATATACATATACCACATCTTCTTTATCCATTCATCTGTTGAAGGACACGTAGGTTGCTTTCATTGCTTTCATGTCTTGGCTATTATAAATAGTGATGCTATGAATATTGGGGTGCATGTATCTTTTTGAATTATGTTTTTCTCTGGATATTTGTCCAGGACTGGGATTACAGGATCATGTGGTAGCTCTGTTTTTAGTATTTATTTATTTATTTTTATTTAATTTATTTTTCTTTTGTGGTACGTGGGCCTCTCACTGTTGTGGCCTCTCCTGTTGCAGTGCAGTCTCCGGACGTGCAGGATTAGTGGCCATGACCCACAGGTCCAGCCGCTCAGTGGCATGTGGGATCCTCCCGGACCGGGGCACGAACTTGTGTCCCCCGCATCGGCAGGTGGACTCTCAACCACGCATCACCAGGGAAGCCCTATTTTTAGTATTTTTCAGGAAACTTTATATTGTTCTCCATAGTGGCTGTACCAATTTAGATTCCCACCAACAGTGTTCCTTTTTCTCCATGCCCTCTCCAGCATTTAATACTTGTAGACTTTTTGATGATGGTCATTCTGACTGGTATGAGGTGATACCTCATTGTAGTTTTGATTAGCATTTCTCTAATAATTAGTGTTGTTGAGCATCTTCTCACGTGCCCCTTGTCCATCTGTATGTCCCCTTTGGAGAAATGTCCCTTTAGCTCCTCTGCACACTTTTTGATTGGGTTGTTTGTTTGGTACTAAGCTGTATGAGCTGTTTGTATATTGTGGAAATTAATCCCTTGTTGGTCACATCATTTGCAAATATTTTCTCCCATTCTGTAGGTTATCTTTTTGATTTGTCTATGGTTTCCTTTGCTATGCAAAAGATTTTAAGTTTAATTAGATCCCATTAGTTTATTTTTTTAAGTTCCATTACTATAGGAGAGCAAACCAAAAAGATCTTGCTGCAATTAATGTCAAGGCGTGCTCTGCCTATGTTTTCCTCTGGGACATTTATAGTATTCTGTCTTACATTTAGTTCTTTAATCCATTTGGAGTTTAATTTTGTGTATGGTGTTAGAAAATAATTTAATCTCATTCCTTTACATGTAGCTGTCCAGTTTTCCCAACACCACTTATTGAAGAGACTATCTTTTCTCCATTGTATAGCCTTGCCTCCTTTGTCATAGATTAATTGACCATATATCTGTGAGTTTATTTCTTGGCTTTCTATCCTATTCCATTGATTTCTGTTTTTCTGTCAGTTCTGTACTACTTTCATTACTGTAGCTTTGCAGTATAGTCTGAAGCCAGGGAGCCTGATTCCTCCAGCTACATTTTTCTTTCTCAAGTTTACTTTGGCTATTCGAGGTATTTTGTGTTTCCATACGAATTTAAATTTTTTTGTTCTAGTTCTGTGAAAAATGCCATTGGTAATTTGATAGGAATTGCACTGAATCTATAGATTGCCTTGGGTAGTATAGTTATTTTGGCAATATTGATTCTTCCAATCCAAGATCAGAGCATACCTGTCCAAACTGTTTGTATCATTTTCAATTTCTTTCACCAGGGTCTTATATAATAGTTTCTGGAGTACAGGTTTTTGCCTCCTTAGTTAGGTTTATTCCTAGGTATTTTATTCTTTTGGATGCAATGCTAAATGGGATTGTTTCCTTAGTTTCTCTTTCTGACCTTTTGTTGCTAGTGTATAAAAATGCAACAGAGTTCTATGTATTAATTTTCTATCCTGCAACTTACAATCCACTACAAAAATATCATAAATAATTAGATATTTGATGTTATTTTTGCATTATTTTTCTATACTAATAGATGAATACAATTAAGACTATGTCTATGCCTATGCCTATATGTCCTCTTAGATGAATAAGATAGTATTTTAAATAACGTCATATTTATTTTTAGTGATCTCACCATTTTTTCTTATTTCAGTAGGACAATTTTGATATTAACATAATTAAAACTCTAGGAATATATCATATCAGCATTTCCAAATTCACAGCTCACCTGTGTATTAGTCAGTTTCATACACTGTACACATCTATAATTGGCACTTCAAATTACCAAATACAAATGAATGAGCTCTTTTAAAAGTATTTTATAATAGGATTCATTAATGAGAAAGGGTCAGGAAAGAAAATAATTGAGATCAGGTGAGCTATATGAAGTAGATATTTCAACGTTTTTAATTAAACAAAAGGTTTATTGGATTTGTTTTTATATATTTACATTCCCTAAAGAAAAATACTTTGTAAAGTTTTATCAAGAATTTTATTAATAACTGGTTTCCACTTAGTGGTTAAAAATGACCAAACTAAGCTTTTAAAATATTAGTTTTATAAGTATAATCCATTCATTTTCTAATACATTAATATAATACATATTTACATGTTTCAAGAAGTTCATGGAGTTAACCATTTAATCTTATACAATTAAAGCTTCTGTAATTCATCTTTAAGTGTGAATATATATCATTCCTTGACATGGCTATTTAACAAATTTTAATTAAGTTCCTCTTGTGTATATGGAACAGATCTAAGGCTTGAGAATACAAAAACTGAAACAGACAAGAATGTATGAGAAAAATAAAATGTTAAAGAATTGGTCTAGTTTGTCAAACAAATCATCCAGAAATAATACTGGGAGGTTTTTAAAAAGATATATATTTAAATTTATAATTATATACATATATTTTTAAATATATATATATATATATATATAGAGAGAGAGAGAGAGAGAGAGAATATTATACAAACATGTTCTGAGTCAAATTATTTTAATATATTTAACATGTAAATTAATTAATTACTGTATATCAAGCAGATGGAGATTACTTTCTCTTTTGTATTATATAATATCATCCTAAATTTCATATTTTGAAATATTTGTATTCAAAAAATACATTCAAAATATTATTTCTTGCTACATATGTAAACTCACTGTATTATACAGAAATATCTTACCCTACATAGAGCAACTTTCATATCTGTGTTTTTAAAAAAGGCTTTAAAATTGTATGGCAAGCCAGAGACTTGGAAAATTCTACTGTGCATTATAAATTTGCTGTTTTATTTTATTCAGCTCTAATAATTTTCATTACCTCTTTAGTTGATATAATCGATTTCCAAAACCAATAATCTCTTGAAATCTACTGAGAAACAAAGTTCTCATTAGAGAAAAAAAATTTCAAAGATCATTACCTTTAACATAAATTTTCACTTTTCATCTCTTGCATACTTGCTTGTAATGTTCCCTCATAATAAGGAGAGGGAAGAGTATCCAGTTAAAGAGATTGATGTAAAAAATATATAGACCAATGTCATGTTTATCGTTAAAATTACTGCATTTTATTAAGCCAATTTTGCATCACTTAACCCTAATCTTGTATTTGCAGATCTAATACATTCTCATTAAAATATAAGTGAGCTCTTAATTACATTGTTCTTATAGCTTCTGGGATATATTATATATTTTTTATCATTTTGGGAGGGGGCAAATGTGTTTGAATATTTGATGAACTTCCTTATAGAGCTGAACAGTAATTAGTAAAGGAATTATTTAACATATTTAACTTACTGCACTTGTACTAGAAGAATACGGTTTTACAAGCTTAAAGTTTTTGTATTTGTAGTAAAATGAACATTTTATTTCTTAAAAAAAATCTCTGCTGATGACACTCATTAAGGGAAAAACTTCCAATATGAACTCAATCACTTTTTAACTTTTTATTTTAATGTTTAAAAAATTTTTAACGGGGTATATTTGCTTAACAATGGTTTGTTAGTTTCTGCTTGATAACAAAGTGAATCGGCTATACATATATATATATCCCCATATCTCCACCCTCTTGTGTCCCTCTCCAATCCTCCCTATCCCACCCCTGTAGGTGGTCACAAAGCACCAAGTGGATCTCCTGTGCTATGCAGCTGTTTCCCACTAGCTATCTATTTTACATTTGGTAGTGCATATATGTCAGTGCTACTCTCTCACTTCATCCTAGCTTAAACTTCCCCCTCCCCATGTCCTCAATCCAATTCTCTACATTTGCATCTTTATTCCTGTCCTGCCCCTATGCTCTTCAGAACCTTTTTTTTTCTTTTTTTTTTTAGATTCCATATGTATGTGTTAGCTTATGGTATTTGTTTTTCTATTTCTGACTTATTTCACTCTGTATGACAGACTCTAGGTCCATTCACCTCACTACAAATAACTCAATTTCACTTCTTTTTATGGCTAACATTCCATTGTATATATGTGCCACACTTTCTTTATCCATTCATCTCTCACTGGGCACTTAGGTTGCTTCCATGTCCTGGCTATTGTAAATAGAGCTGCAATGAACATTGTGGTACATGACTTTTTTTTTTTTTTACATCTTTATTAGAGTATAATTGCTTTACAATGGTGTGTTAGTTTCTGCTTTATAACAAAGTGAATCAGTTATACATATATATATGTTCCCATATCTCTTCTCTCTTGTGTCTCCCTCTCTTCCACCCTCCCTATTCCACCCCTCCAGGCAGTCACAAAGCACCGAGCTGATATCCCTGTGCCATATGGCTGCTTCCCATTAGCTATCTACCTTACGTTTGTTAGTGTACATATGTCCATGTGTCTCTCTCGCCCTGTCACAGCTCACCCTTCCCCCTTCCCCATATCCTCAAGTCCGTTCTCCAGTAGGTCTGTGTCTTTATTCCTCTCTTACCCCTAGGTTCTTCATGACATTTTTTTTCTTAAATTCCATACATATGTGTTAGCATACGGTATTTGTCTTTCTCTTTCTGAGTTACTTCACTCTGTATGACAGACTCTAGGTCTATCCACCTCATTACAAATAGCTCAATTTCATTTCTTTTTATGGCTGAGTAATATTCCATTGTATATATGTGCCACATCTTCTTTATCCATTCATTGTAGTTTTGATTTGCATTTCTCTAATGATTAGTGATTTTGAGCATCCTTTCATGTGTTTGTTGGCAATCTGTATATCTTCTGGAGAAATGTCTACTTAGGTCTTCTGCCCATTTTTGGATTGGGTTGTTTGTTTTTTTTGTTATTGAGCTGTATGAGCTGCTTATAAATTTTGGAGATTAATCCTTTGTCAGTTGCTTCATTTGCAAATATTTTCTCCCATCTGAGGGTTGTCTTTTTGTCTTGTTTGTAGCTTCCTTTGCTTTGAAAAAGCTTTTAAATTTCATTAGGTCCCATTTGTTTATTCTTGCTTTTATTTCCATTTCTCTAGGAGGTGGGTCAAAAAGGATCTTGCTGTGGTTTATGTTATAGAGTGTTCTGCCTATGTTTTTCTATAAGAGTTTTATAGTGTGTGGCCTTACATTTAGGTCCTTAATCTATTTTGAGTGTATTTTTGTGTATGGTGTTAAGGAGTGTTCTAATTTCATTCTTTTACATGTAGCTGTCCAGTTTTCCCAGCACCACTTATTGAAGAGGCTGTCTTTTCTCTGTTGTATATTCCTGCCTCCTTATCAAAAATAAGGTGACCATATGTGCATGGGTTTATCTCTGGGCTTTCTATCCTGTTCCACTGATCTATATTTCTGTTTTGGGGCCAGTACCACACTGTCTTGATGACTGTATATTTGTAGTATAGTCTGAAGTCAGGGAACCTGATTCCTCCAGCTCTGTTTTTGTTCTCAAAATTGCTTTGGCTATTCGGGTTCTTTTGTGTTTCCATACAAATTGTGAAATTTTTTGTTCTAGTTCCATGAAAAATGCCATTGGTAGTTTGATAGAGATTGCATTGAATATGTAGATTGTTTTGGGTAGTAGAATCATTTTCACAATGTTGCTTCTTCCAATCCAAGCATATGGTATATCTCTCTGTCTGTTTGTATCATTTTTAATTTCTTTCATCAGTGTCTTATAGTTTTCTGCATAAAGGTCTTTTGTCTCCTTAAGTAGGTTTATTCCTAGATATTTTATTCTTTTTGTTGCAATGGTAAATGCGAGTGTTTCCTTAATTTCTCTTTCAGAATTTTCATCATTAGTGTGTAGGAATGCAAGAGATTTCTGTGCATTAATTTTGCATCATGTTACTTTACCAAATTCATTGATTAGCTCTAGTAGTTTTCTGGTAGCATCTTTAGGGTTCTCTTTGTATAGTATCATGTCATCTGTAAACAGTGACAACTTTACCTCTTTTCTGATTTGGATTCCTTTCATTTCTTTTTCTTCTCTGATTGCTGTGGCTAAAACTTCCAAAACTATGTTGAATAATACTGGTTAAGTGAATGCTACCCTCACAATTTCCGTATATATTTGAATGCTCAGAATGAATTTGGAAATGATTGGAAGCACAATCAAAATCTGAATTTTTCAAATATATATTGTTCTTAAGAAAAATTATAAGGCACTTAATGATGTCTTTGTGTTTTTTTGTTTTGTTTTTTATTTTTCAAGAATGTAGCTAAAGAGAGATTTTACACCCCATGATTTGGGAAATCTTTGTTTGAATATTGGTGGAGTTATTAACCTTGTGACATTGGACAAATTATTTAGCTTTTCTCTAGCTAAATAATCTTCTCACATACAGAACAAAAAATTGGGAATTTCTTACAAATATCTGAGCACAATTACTGACACAAGGACATTTTAATGAATGTTTGACATTTTTAAAAGAATTATTTATTTATTTACTTTTGGCTGTGTTAGGTCTTCGTTTCTGTGTGAGGGCTTTCTCCAGTTGCAGTGAATGGGGGCCACTCTTCATCACGGTGTGTGGGCCTCTCACTGTTGCGGCCTCTCTTGTTGAGGAGCACAGGCTTCAGACATGCAGGCTCAGTAGTTGTGGCTCACAGATCTTGTTGCTCCACGGCATGTGGGATCTTCCCAGACCAGGGCTCAAACCCATGTCCCCTGCATTAGCAGGCAGATTCTCAACCACTGCGCCACCAAGGAAGCCCAAGTGTTTGACTTTTTATTGATACTTTTTTACCAGTCAGGCCTACATTTTATGTTTTAGACATTCTTCTATGTTATGATTGTTAACTAGCAGCAAATGCTGCCTCTGCCACAGGGTTTGAGTGTTGGTTGCTCTTTTCTCAAGCCTCCATTTCAAGTAGGATACACCTATGTGACCCAGGATCTGGCAATCAGACTCATCATGCCAACGTGGGCTCAGATGTTGCCAGATAAAGTCAAGAGACAAGGAGAGCTGTTTTTCAAGATTTGGTAGAGAGGGCTGGAATGAAGGAGAAGATCCATTACCAAAAACGGTTTGGGGTATTTTATGGGAAATCCTGGTTTTAACCATTTCTACCTGTATGTTTGTACTGATCATTAAAATAAGGTTTGGGGTACTTTTCTTACTGTTTAGTATCTGGCAGAGTTCCCAACCTTCCTAATGATTCTATGAAATGCCCATTATGCTCTTAGTAATCTTCCATTGTGCTTAACCAATGAAGAGCTGCTTTAAATTCTCACAATTGAGAACAAACAAACTCATGGAAAAAAGAGATGAGATATATGGTTACCAGATGTAGGGGTGGAGGGCTGAGGGGAAGTGGAATTAGATGAAAGCTGTCAAAAGGTATAAACCTCCAGTTATAAGTAGTAAGGATGTAAGGTACAACATGATAAATATAATGAACACTGCTCTATGTTATATATTGAAGTTATTAAGAGTAAATTCTAAGAGTTCTCATCACAAGTAAAAATATTTTTTTTCTATTTCTTTAATTTTGTATCTATAAGTGATGATCAATTTTTACTAAACTTATTGTCATAATCATTTCATGATATATGTAAGTCATATCATTATATTCTACACCTTAAACTTATACAGTGTTTTATGTCAATTGTATCTCAATGAAACTGGATAAAAAAGAACACCCATTGATATAGAAAGTGGTCACTGAACATTGATTACTGTTTTCTTATGTAGCAGAGCAATAGTTCATAGAATTTATACAATGGCCTTATGAAACCTTTCATTTTTAGAGGAGTGAGCTGCACTAAATAGCTATAACTTTACATCTAGCTGAATTCTTGTGATTCTGTGACATATATCATATACACCTGATGGATTTTAAATACTGGTGCTAGCACAAAAGAGCATATATATATATATATATATATATATATATATATATATATGTTTGTGTGTATATATATATATAAAATCTTAGACTATATATGTAGTCTTAGTTTTCTAATTAAGACAAGTGGGAAATTTATTACATCTAACCTATATGAAAGATAAAGAAAGAGAACAAAACATCCTTGTACAACCACAAATATGAAAGAAGCAGAAGAACAAAAGAAAACTTAATGCTGAGCTTTGAGAAATAAATGAGACAAAAGTTCATCAGTGTACATTAATGATACCTTATACTTTGCAGTATTTTCACTCGAAAGAGATAAAATTTGAAATCATTCAAGAAATTACTAAATTATAATTATTTTATTCTATGCTTACTCACATTAGAGAGAACAGCCTGTTTTGTATCATTTTCCTACATAGCCCTTGTGCAAATTAATCCAGCACATATGGAGCCACAAAATGAACGTTAAAAAGACATTAAAATAATTGACCTCTCTAAGGCAAATTTCTTGCTTTTTCTTATAGGACAAGGATTCATGAACTTGCCATTACTTGTATTCATTAAATGAAGAAACGATCTATTTTGTCGTCAAAAAACCAAACAAACTTTCTAACCTCTTGCTAGTTCCAGGAGAACATTTTTTTATATTGGCCTGACTCTAGCTGTCCTTAAGGATTTTTAAGGAAAAAAATTAGGCATATACATGTGGAGTGAAATTAAGTGGCCTTGGAACAAACTCATAAACTGACCCTGGTAACTGTGGATAGAATGCACAGAGTTCAAGAGAATATGAATTAAAAGTGGTTCCTGGACAGCTAGATGTCACAACAAATTACAGCACTCCTGGAGACTGATAATGTATGTTTTATAAACTTTTGACTAATAGGAAAAACTTTTATATTAGTGACAATATTTATAGAGTGTAACAGTATGGAATATTTGTAAAAACATGCATGTAGTAAATATGACTGATACAGGATTAATGTATTATTATCCTTATTATATGAGACATAACGACTAAAGGAAGGAAACACACTAACATAGCAGTAGAAAAATTATCTAAGAACTTAAATGAAGAAATACAAATTGCAATAACAAAAGTATGGTTCCAATGTCCAAGAAATAAAAGACTTGCATATTTAAATTGTGACATATCATTTTTTTCTGTATATGTAAAATAAGGAAATATTAAGAAAAACACAAACAGATAGTTAATGCTGAAAAGCTGCAGTGGAAGAATGAGTCTCATACACTGTTGGGTAGGATAGAAAACTTTCTGCGAATAAAGCACCAGAAGCCCTTAGAAATATATTTCCTTTGATCAAGGATATTTCAAGAATCTATCCTAAATAAATAGTCAAAATTTTGGCCCCTATATTTGAACTGTTGTCCTTTTTTAAGCAAATAATCATTAAAGTTATAATAAAATTATAGCATTTCGTTTAAAATGAATAAAGCAGATTATACAAATCTTATATAGCATGGTCAAAATTTATATATTATATATATGTACATATAATTGTCCTGTACAAACACACACCCATACCTATATATGTGGTTTTGTGTGTGTGTGTGTGTGTGTGTATATATATATATATATATATATATATATATATATATATATATATATATATATACTCTAGAGCTCCCTACAGGATCAGGCTGAGGCTTGAGACCTCTGCAGAAAGTACAGCCTGGGTTGGGTTATTTTCCTAATCTGCCTGCTTCTCCTACTGTCTTCCCCATTTCTTCTGTGGGTACACTTCCTTAGTAAACGATTTGTCAACAAATTGTCATCTCAGAGTCTGCTTCTGGAGATCCCAGGAAAAAGCACTTCCAGAGTAGAAAAAGTGACATTGGATACAATTTTTTAATAGGAGTACTGGTGTCTTGAATGCAATCATCATTTGGACCTGAGGGAATATTTTAACATATGACTTCCTCAATTAAACAAACAGAGAAAACTGTAAATAAAAGAATGTCAGCACATACTGTGAAATAAACTATATGAATATTAACTGAAAAATTATTCTAAGTGTGGTTGCTTGATCTGACTATATTTTTTATATCCCTCTATTTTTCCTAATTATCTGTCTCTGCCTTTCTCTTTGGCCAAGGAAGATGACCTGTATTATTTCATCAGCAGTGCTATATACCACTGGGTTTCAACTAGGTTCAGACAATGGGAAACCTCATTAAAAAATTGTGAAAGAAAGATGAGAGTATTTCTTTGTCTAACTTCTGACAAAGTTGCTTTAGGTTTCTGAATTCAATTCTTGACTCAAATCATATTGATCTCAAGATTGCTGACCTTATTCAATGTTCTGTCCTTCAGACTTTTATGATGTATGTTTGTTAGGTCATGATATCTGGCCTCTGATGTGATTAGCCCCCTTTCTATCTCCTCCAGGCCTAGGGATGGTAATGATTTCCTACTAGCAGCCCTGAGTTACTGCAGTAGTCTTGTTGTTTCCATTAAAAACTACATCTTTGTAAATATTAAAATTGCAATTAAACCTTACTCACATTATCCCATTGAGCATTTCCTCCTTTTCCTGTTATAATCTAGATAGAGTTATGCATCTAAATTTACAAATAGCATATAATACATTTATCATTTTGAATTACTTTCTGTTCTTTTCAATGAGTCAAATGCTATGTAAATGTGTCTTCCTTTACCACCTTAAATTACTTTTATATGTTTATGTTTTTTCTAATATAATTTTAAGCAATCTCATATAAGTTTAAATATGTAAAAATATAATTTCTTCTTGTGTCAAAATTTTTAAATCTAATTATGATCATATCTTTTAATAAATTCACACATTAAGGGCAGAGTTTTATGAAATTATATTTTGTAGCTATAACTAGCACAATTCCTTTCAGATACTGCTTAGTTTGAACAAGTCTGATCTTCAAGGATATGTACTGCCTTTAGTGTGCTCTGTACAGTTGCTATGGTTACCTTTTTTTTCCTGGGATTACCTCTATCTATATTGTGTCTCTGGGGCTATAGGAGCTCCATTTTTAAAACTCTTTCATCTCTACCCCAGAATAGAGTTTTCATAGTTGTGTCTGTCATATGAAATAGAGAAAAAAGAGTCCAATTTGTATAAAATTTGGAAAAAACTCTTCCAACAGGAAAAGAAAATCTCTGAAATAAGAACTAGAAATAGCTGTTTAAACATTTCAAACCCTCCTCATGTGAGGGTTAAAGATGTGTGTTCTTTGATCCCTGGGGTCTTTTCAGGCAATCTTTGTCTCTTATTTTAGAATTATGTTATGCCTAATAAAAGTTACACATTGAGTTAAGTCATGTTTAATTAGAACCTAAACTGCTACTAATTTGACTAGCATATTCAGTATCTCATTATCTGGGAAAATTTTGACTTAGTTAATCAACATATAAATATGTTAACATATAATATAACATATAATGTTAACATATAATATACGTTAAGCACTAGGTTTAAAGTAGTAAAAGAGAAAAACAGTTTCTCAACCTTAGAGGGAATTTTACAGAGTCCTAAATTTATTCATTCAATCTTTATACATGTATTTTATACAGATGCTAGGAAACAAAGAAAGCAATTCTTTACAACATTTTATCCATTGTGATTTCAATGTAGTATTATTTTTAATGAATCTACTTTGTTCATTTATCTATATTCCTCTTGATATAAATTTTTGGGATAAGGTTGTGTCTTATTTTCCCTTGCATCAGGAACTCTCGTCTCAGTTCCTGTCCCATACATATACTTAGGTCATTTTCTTCTTTCTCAGTGCTCTAGCAATTCTAATCTATACCAAGGTAAGAAATGTTCTGCAAGTGTTTTTCTCAAGCCATAAATGGTGATACATTTCTTAAAATAACACAGAAAAAAAGATAAATCCTAAACTTTGCTTGAATATTTAGGCTTTAAAAATTCTTATGAATAAGAGAACACTTAAAAAGTAATTATGTTTTCAGTATTCCTTCTCCTGTTTTTTGGAAAGCAAAAACATCCATATATATTTAAATTTTATTACTTTTTCATAAGCTTTGCTTTGTTTTTTAAAACTAAGGTCAGAAGTTTGAGTGAACTTTTATTTTCAGTTTATGCCACATTATCAACATGCCCCATGCAAAACCCCTCAAATTATTTACTTAATCACTTAGTTAATTTATCATTTATTTTCCTTTATTTACATTCCTTAATCTCATTTCCCTTCTTCCTCCACAGAATAGTTGCATATAGCACTTACCAATATAACATTGCGATCTATAATGAAAAAATATTTTATAGCATCTAATTTTTTAAAAAAATCAAATTAAATTAATACAATAATTCAAGATAACTCATAATACACTTCTTGAATAATTATTAAAAGAATAGTTTGGATATTGGGGTCTCGGGAAGTATTTATGGAGGAAATTACTGAAGAATGAACAGTACTAGTAAACTAAGGATTTTAGGAAAAAATAAGAGATATAAGCTTATTATTGAACATAAACACATTTTAGTAAGTTATAAAATATAGGGAGGTAGATCTGGAAAATGTAAAGTAGAAAAATAGTTGCATAACATATATAGAGGTATTGAAATGTTGAACCTATCCAATCAAGATAAATTGAAAGAACTCAAAACAGACTAAATAAATATTTAATAACTTCTGAAATTATCAAAATAAATGGGATAAATGCACATACTAAAGTATTTCTTTAGTTGGGATCAAGATAATGGAGAAGGAAGACCCTGAGCTCACCTCCCCAACAAATACATCAAAACTACAACTACATATAAAGCAGTTCTCACTGAGAATGACCTGAGGACTAGCCCAAGTGCTCTTCTACAAGCAAGCTTGTACACAAAGAGCCACACAGAGTCTGGTAGCAGGGTAGGAGAAGAGATCTATTTGGGACCCACACCCCTAGCTGGTGACTTAGAAGAGAGGATATCAAAGGCCAGGGGATCCTCCCTAAGAAGCAAAGGGTTCAAGCCCCATATTTACTACCTGATTCAGGGAGATGAGCCCCCTTAGCCAGTTGAAAACCAGTGGGGTTTACCGGAGGACTATAGGGAAACCAAGACTCTGTTCTTGAAGAGTACAAGAAGACTTTCTTGATCCCAGCCCCAGTGCAGAGGCAAAAGATTAAAAACCACATGGGGCTCCTGCAGGCCTGCCAGGACCACCCCAGCAGTCTCCCCAGTCCACACCAGGCTCCTGTTCCAGAACTTCATGCTCCTGCATTGTTCCTGCTCCCTGAGGCAGACACTGACATTGTCATTGCACAGGCACCAGTGAAAAACTGGAGTCAGCTCAGAAGTCCAGCTCCAACCACTCAAACCCAACTCTGCTTCTGACCAGGAAAGACTGCCATAGACATCAGGCACATACACTGGGGAGAATCAGAGCCAGCTCAGAAGTGTGGCTCCAAATGCTTGGGCCCCAACCCTGCCCCTAACCAAGGTAGAGACCTGCATTAACAATGAACACTTTAGCTTACTGTCAATTGATTTGATTATTTTGAGGTGAATTGGGCAAAGGTATATGTTGGGTTTTCTGACTATACCCTAAACACGATTTGAATCTTCAAAAACGTGTGTGCAAAATTGAATGGTTTATACTTAAGAGATTATTATTCATGGCAAAATTTAGCCTATGGTTATAAAACATACACTATATACTTACTTTTGTTTAGTATTTATACAGTATAAAGTATAGTTGACTTACAGTATTATATTAGTTTCCGGTGTATAACATAGTAATTTAATATTTTTTTATAGAATATACTCCATACAAAGT
Source organism: Monodon monoceros (assembly GCF_005190385.1). Lineage (NCBI taxonomy): Eukaryota > Metazoa > Chordata > Mammalia > Artiodactyla > Monodontidae > Monodon > Monodon monoceros. The sequence goes on along the minus strand of NW_021697799.1, from coordinate 67,976 downwards.
AGTTGTAAAATATTGACCCTATTCATTGTTCTGGACATTGTATCCTTGTAACATTTATTTTATACCTAGTAGTTTGTACCACTTAATCTCCTTTACCTATTTTGCCATTCCCACTATCCCTCTCCCCTCTGGTAACCACTAGCTTGTTATCTGTATCTGTGAGTGTGCTTCTGTTTTGTTAAATTTATCCATTTGTTTTATTTTTTTTAGATATCACATATAAGGAATAATATTACAGTATTTATATTTGACTTATTTCATTAAGCATAATACTGTCTAGGTACATCCATGTTGTCACAAATGGCAAAATTTCATTATTTTTATGGCTGAATAATATTAAATTTTTTATTCATTTATCTGTTGATGGACACTTAGGTTGTTTCCATATCTTAGCAATTGTTCATTGTGCTGTTATGAAGATTAAGGTTCAAATGTTTTTTTTGAATTAGAACTTTAGTGTTCTTTGGATAAATATCCAGGAGTGAAATTTCTGAATTATAAGTAGTTCTATTTTTATTTATTAGATGAATCTCCATATTGTTTTCCATAGTGGCTGTACCAATTTATATTCCTACCAGCAGTGCATAAAGGTTCCCTTTTCTCCACACTTTCTCCAGCACTTGTTATTGCTTGTGTGTTTTATGAGAGCCATTCTGACAGGTGTGATGTGATATCTCACTGTAGTTTTTATTTTCATTTCCCTGATGATTAACAATTTTGAGCATTTTTCATGCACCTGTTGGAAATCTGTATATCTTTTTCGGAGAAATGTCTGTTCAGGTCCTCTGCCCAATTTTTTTTTTTTTTTATGTTGAGTTGTATGAGTTTTTGTATATTTTTTATTTAATCCCTTACCAGGTATATTGTTTACAAATATCTTTTCCCCTTCAGTAGGTGGTCTCTTCATTTTCTTGATACTTTTCTTGAATGTGCAAAAGGTTTTTGAAATAATTCCTTTTTAAAAAACATTTTGCTTTTGTTTCGCTTGCCTGAGGAGATGTGTCCAAAAAAAATATTACTAAGTGGAGAACTTACTGCCTATGCTTTATTCTAGGAGTTTTATGGTTTCAGAGCTTACATTTAGGTCTGTAACCCACTTTGAGCTTATTATTTTATATAGTATAAGAAAGTGTTCAAATTCCAGTCTTTTACATATACCTATCCATTTTTCTAAACACCACTTATTGAAGAGACTTTAATTTCCCCAATGTATGTTTTTGCCTCCTTTGCCATGGATTAATTAACCATATATTTCTGGTCTATCTATTCTGTTCTATTGAACTATGCATCTGTTCTTGTGCTGGTACCATAATTTTTTTTTTGACATCTTTATTGGAGTATAATTGTTTTACAATGGTGTATTAGTTTCTGCTTTATAACAAAGTGAATCAGTTATACATATATATATATGTTCCCATATCTCTTCCCTCTAGCGTCTCCCTCCTCCCACCCTCCCTATCCCACCCCTCTAGGTGGTCACAAAGCGCTGAGCTGATCTCCCTGTGCTATGCAGCTGCTTCCCACTAGCTATTTATTTTATGTTTGGTAGTGTATATATGTCCATGACACTCTCTCACTTTGCCACAGCTTACCCTTCCCCTTCCCCATATCCTCAAGTCCATTCTCTATTAGGTCTGTGTATTTATTCCCATCTTACGTCTAGGTTATTCATGACATTTTTCTTTCTTAGATTCCATATATATGTGTTAGCATACAGTATTTGTCTTTCTCTTTCTGACTTACTTCATTCTGTATGACAGACTCTAGGTCCATCCACCTCACTACAAAAAACTGAGTTTCATTTCTTTTTATGGCTAAGTAATATTCAATTGTATATATGTGTCATATCCTCTTTATCCATTGGTGTAATAATAGACACTTATGTTGCTTCTATCTCCTGGCTATTGTAAACAGAGCTGCAATGAACATTTTGGTACATGACTCTTTTTGAATTATGGTATCCTCAGGGTATATGAACAGTAGTGGGATAGATGGGTCATATGGCAGTTCTATTTGTAGTTTTTTAAGGAACCTCCATATTGTTCTCCATAGTGGCTGTACCAATTCACATTCCTACCAGCAGTGCAAGAGTGTTCCCTTTTCTCCACACCCTCTCTAGTATTTATTGTTTCTAGATATTTAGCTGATGGCCATTCTGACTGGTGTGACATGATGTCTCATTGTAGTTTTGATTTGCATTTCTCTAATGATTAATGATGTTGAGCATTCTGTCATGTGTTTGTTGGCAATCTGTATATCTTCTTTGGAGAAATGTCTATTTAGGTGTTTTGCCCATTTTTGGATTGGGTTGCTTCTTCTTTTGTTATTGAGCTGCATGTGCTGCTTGTAAATTTTGGAGATTAATCCTTTGTCAGTTGCTTCATTTGCAAATATTTTCTCCCTTTCTGAGGGCTGTCTTTTGTTCTTGTTTATGGTTTCCTTTGCTGTGCAAAAGCTTTTAAGTTTCATTAGGTTCCGTTTATTTATTTTTGTTTTTATTTCCATTTCTCTGGAAGGTGGGTCAAAAAGGATCTTGCTGTGATTTATGTCATAGAGTGTTCTGCCTATATTTCTTCTAAGAGTTTGATAGTTTCTGGCCTTACATTTAGGTCTTTAATCCATTTTGAGCTTATATTTGTGTATGGTGTTAGGGAGTGTTCTAACCTCATACTTTTACATGTACCTGTCCAGTTTTCCCAGCACCACTTATTGAAGAGGCTGTCCTTTCTCCACTGTACATTCCTGCCTCCTTTACCAAAGATAAGGTGACCATATGTGTGTGGGTTTATCTCTGGGCTTTCTATCCTATTCCATTGATCTATATTTCTGTTTTTGTAGCAGTACATACTCTCTTGATTACTGTAGCTTTGTAGTATAGTCTGAAGTCAGGGAGCCTGATTCCTCCAGCTCTGTTTTTCGTTCTCAAGATTGCTTTGGCTATTTGGGGACATTTGTGTTTCCATACAAATTGTGAAAATTTTTGTTCTAGCTCTGTGAAAATTGCCAGTGGTAGTTTGATAGGGATTGCATTGAATCTGTAGATTGCTTTGGGTAGTAGAGTCATTTTCACAATGTTGATTCTTCCAATCCAAGAACATGGAATATCTCTCCAACTATTTGTGTCATCTTTAATTTCTTTCATCAGTGTCTTATAAATTTCTTTTGTCTTTTGTCTCCTTAGGTAAATTTACTCATAGATATTTTATTCTTTTTGCTGTAAAGGTAAATGGGAGTATTTTCTTAATTTCACTTTCAGATTTTTCATCATTAGTTTATAGGAATGCCAGAGATTTCTGTGCATTAATTTTGTATCCTGCTACTTTACCTAATTCATTGATTAGCTCTAGCAGTTTTCTGGTAGCATCTTTAGGATTCTTTATGTATAGTATCATGTCATCTGCAAACAGTGACAGCTTTACTTCTTCTTTTCTGATTTGGATTCCTTTTATTTCCTTTTCTTCTCTGATTGCTGTGGCTAAAACTTCCAAAACTATGTTGAATAAGAGTGGTGAGAGTGGGCAACGTTGTCTTGTTCCTGATCTTAGTGGAAATGCTTTCAGTTTTTCACCATTGAGGATGATGTTGGCTGTGGGTTTGTCATATATGACCTTTATTATATTAAGGAAAGTTTCCTCTATGCCTACTTTCTGCCGGATTTTTATCATAAATGGGTGTTGCATTTTCTCGAAGGTTTTCTCTGCATCTATTGAGATGAACATATGTTTTTTTGCTTCAATTTGTTAATATGGTGTATCATATTGATTGATTTGTGTATATTGAAGAATCCTTGTATTCCTGGAATGAACCCTACTTGATCATGGTGTATGATCCTTTCAGTGTGATGTTGGATACTGTTTGCTAGTATTTTGTTGCAGATTTTTGCATCTATGTTCATTAGTGATATTGGCCTGTAGTTTTCTTTCTTTGTGACATCTTCTGATTTTGGTATCAGGGTGATGGTGGCCTCATAGTATAAGTTTGGGAGTGTTCCTGCCTCTGCTATATTTTGGAAGACTTTGAGAAGGATAGGTGTTAGCTCTTCTCTAAATGTTTGACAGAATTCGCCTGTGAAGCCATCTGCTCCTAGGCACTTGTTTCTTGGAAGATTTTTAATTACAGTTTCAATTTCAGTGCTTGTGATTTGTCTGTTCATATTTTCTATTTCTTCCTGATTCAGTCTCAGCAGGTTGTGCATATCTCAGAATTTGTCCCCTTCTTCCAGGTTGTCCATTTTATTGGCATAGAGTTGCTTGCAGTAATCTCTCGTGATCTTTTGTATCTCTGCAGTGTCAGTTGTTACTTCTCCTTTTTCATTTCTAATTCTATTGATTTGAGTCTTCTCCCTTTTTTTCTTGATGAGTCTGGCTAATGGTTTATCAATTTTGTTTATGTTCTCAAAGGACCAGCTTTTAGTTTTATTGATCTTTGCTATCATTTCCTTCATTTCTTTTTCATTTATTTCTGATTTGATCTTTATGATTTCTATCTTTCTTCTAATTTTGGGGTTTTTTTTGTTCTTCTTTCTCTAAGTGCTTTAGGTGCAAGGTTAAGTTGTTTATTTGAGATGTTTCCTGTTTCTAAAGGTACGATTGTATTGCTTTAAACTTCCGTCTTAGAACTGCTTTTGCTGAATCCCATAGAATTTGGATCATCGTGTCTCCATTGTCATTTGTTTCTAGGTATTTTTTGCTTTCTTCTATTATTTCTTCAGTGATGACTTCTCTATTAAGTAGTGTATTGTTTAGCTTCCATGTGTTTTTATTGTTTACAGATCTTTTCCTGTAATTGATATCTAGTCTCATATGGTTGTGGTCAGAAAATATGTTTGATAAAGTTTCAATCTTCTTAAATTTACCAAGGCTTGATTTGTGACCCAAGATATGATCTATCCTATAGAATGTTCCATGAGCACTTGAGAAAAATGTGTATTCTGTTGTTTTTGGATGGAATATCCTATAAATATCAATTAAGCCCATCTTGTTTAATGTATCATTTAAAGCTTGTGTTTCCTTATTTATTTTCATTTTGGATGATCTGTCCATTGGTGAAAGTGGGGGTTTAAAGTCCCCTACTATGAATGTGTTACTGTCAATTTCCCCTTTAATGGCTGTTAGTATTCGCCTTATGTATTGAGGTGCTCCTATGTTGGGTGCATAAATATTTACAATTGTTATATCTTCTTCTTGGATCAATCTCTTGATTATTATGTAGTTTCCTTCTTTGCCTCATAAAAATCTTTATTTTAAAGTCTATTTTGTCTAATATGAGAATTGCTACTCCAGGTTTCTTTTGATTGCCATTTGCATGGAATATATTTTTCCATCCCTTCAGTTTCAGTCTGTATGTGTCCCTAGGTCTGAAGTGCATCTCTTGTAGACAGCATATATATGGTTCTTGTTTTGGTATGCATTCAGTCAGTCTGTGTCTTTTGGTGGGAACATTTAATCCATTTACATTTAAGGTAATTATCAATATGTATGTTCCTATTCCCATTTTCTTAATTGTTTTGGGTTTGTTATTGTAAGTCTTTTCCTTCTCCTGTGTTTCTTGCCTAGAGAAGTTTCTTTATTGTTTGATGTAAATCTGGTTTGGTGGTGGTGAACTCTCTCAGGTTTTGCATGTCTATAAAGGTTTTAATTTCTCCATCAAATCTGAATGAGATCTTTCCTGGGTAGAGTAATCTTGGTTGTAGGTTTTTCCCTTTCATCACTTTAAATATGTCTTGCCAGTCCCTTTTGGCTTGCAGAGTGTCTGCTGAAAGTTCAGCTGTTAACCTTATGGGTAATCCCTTGTATGTTATTTGCTATATTTCCCTGCTGCTTTTAATATTTTTCTTTGTATTTAATTTTTGACAGTTTGATTAATATGTGTCTTGGTGCGTTTATCCTTAGTTTTATCCTGTATGGGACTCTCTGTGCTTCCTGGCCTTGATTAACTATTTCCTTTCCCATAATAGGGAAGTTTTCAACTATAATCTCTTCAAATACTTTCTCAGTCCCTTTCTTTTCCTCTTCCTCTTCTGGGACCTCTATAATTTTAATGTTGGTGCATTTAATGCTGTCCCAGAGGTCTCTGTGACTGTCCTCAGTTCTTTTCATTCTTTTTTCTTTATTCTGCTCTGCAGTAATTTCCACTCTCTTAACTTCTAGGTCACTTATCCGTTCTTCTGCCTCAGTTATTCTGCTATTGATCCCTTCTAGAGTATTTTTAATTTCATTTATTGTGTTGTTCATCATTGCTTGTTTCCTCTTTATTTCTTCTAGGTCCATGTTAATTGTTTCTTGCATTTTCTGTATTCTATTTCCAAAATTTTGGATCATCTTTGCTATCATTATTCTGAATTCTTTTTCAGGTAGACTGCCTATTTCCTCTTCATTTGTCAGGTATGTTGGGTTTTTATCTTATTCTTCATCTGCTGTGTGTTTTTCTGTCTTCTCATTTTTCTTAACTTACTGCGTTTGGGGTCTCCTTTTTACATGCTGCAGGTTCATAGTTCCTATTGCTTTTGGTGTCTGTCTCCAGTGGCTAAAGTTAGTTCAGTGGGTTGTGTAGGCTTCTGGTGGAGGGGAGTAGTGTCTCTGTTCTGGTGGATGAGGCTGGATATTGTCTTTCTGGTGGGCAGGTCCACGTCCAGTCATGTCTTTGGGGTGTCTGTGGACTTATCATGATTTTAGGCAGCCTCTCTGCTAATGGGTGGGGCTGTGTTCCTGTCTTGCTAGTTGTTTGGCATAGGGTGTCCAGCACTGTAGCTTTCTGGTCATTGAGTGAAGCTGGGTTTTGGTGTTGAGATGGAGATCTCTGGGAAATTTTCGCCATTTGATATTACATGGAGCTGGGAGGTCTTTTGTGGACCAGTGTCCTGAAGTTGGTTCTCCCACCTCAGAGGCACAGTACTAACTCCTGGCTGTAGCACCAAGAGCCTTTCATGCACACAACTCCAAATAAAAGGGAGAAAACATAGAAGGAAAGAAAGAATGAAAGAAAGAAAGAAAGAAAGAAAAAAAGGGTAAAATAAAATAATATAAGATAAAATAAAATAGTTATTAAAATAAAAATTATTAAGAAAAAAACTTTTTTTAATTGAAAAGAGGTAAACAAACAAACAAACAAAAAACAGAGAGACAGAACCCTAGGACAAATGGTGAAAGCAAAGCCATACAGACAATATCTCACACAGAAGCATACACATACACACTCACAGAAAGAGGAAAAGTGGAAAAAATAATATATCTTGTTCTCAAAGTCCACCTCCTCAATTTGGGATGATTCATTGTCTATTCAGGTATTCCACAGATGAAGGGTACATTATGTTGATTGTGGAGATTTAGTCTGCTGCTCCTGAGGCTGCTGGGAGAGATTTCCCTTTCTCTTCTTTGTTCACACAGCTCCCGGGGTTCACCTGTGGATTTGTCCCTGCCTCTGCATGTAGGTCACCAGAGGGCATCTGTTCTTCTCTCAGACAGGACGCGGTTAAAGGAGCAGCTGATTCACAGGCTCTGGCTCACTCAGGTTGGGGGGAGGGAAGGGCACAGAGTGTGGGGTGAGCCTGTGGCGGCAGAGGCCAGCATGACATTGTATGAGCCAGAGGTGCACTGTGCGTTCTCTTGGGGAAGTTGTCCCTGGATCACAGGACACTGGCTGTGGCGAGCTGCACAGCCTCCCAGGAGGGGAGGTGTGTATAGTGACCTGTGCTCACACACAGGCTTCTTGGTGGTGGAAGCAGCAGCCTTAGCATCTCATGCCCGTCTCTGGGATCTGTGCTGTTAGCCATGGCTTGCACCCATCTCTGGAGCTCCTTTAAGCAGCACTCTGAATCCCTTCTCCTTGTGCACCAGGAAACAAAGAGGAAGAAAAAGTCTCTTGCCTCTTCCGCAGGTCCAGACATTTCCCCGGACTCCCTCCCGGCTAGCCGTGGTGCACTAACCCCTTCAGGCCCTGTTCATGCTGCCAGTCCTCTCCCTGCGATCCAACTGAAGCCCAAGCCTCAGCTCCCAGCCCCTCCGCCCCCCCCGCCCACCCCAGTGGGTGGTCAGACAAGCCTCTCTGGCTGGTGAGTGCTGGTCAGCACCGATCCTCTGTGCAGGAATCTCTCCACTTTGCTCTTCACACCCCTCTGGCTGCTCTCTCCTCCATGGTTCTGAAGCATCCCCTCCCCACCACCAGCAGGCTCTGCCCACAAAAGTGCTGCCTAGTGTGTGGAAACCTTTCCTCCTTCACAGCTCCATCCCACTGGTGCAGGTCCCATCCCTATTCTTTTGTCTCTGTTTATTCTTTTTTCTTTTGCCTTACCCTGGTACGTGGGGAGTTTCTTGACTTTTGGGAAGCTTGAGGTCTTCTGCCAGTGTGCAGTAGATGTTCTGTAGGAGTTGTTCCACATGTAGATGTATTTCTGATGTATCTGTGGGGAGGAAGGTGATCTCTGCATCTTACTCTTCCGCCATCTTCCCCCTCTCCTCAGAACTGTTATACTTATTGTGAGCTTGCAGTTGTCCATAATGTTTTTATTGCTGAGGTTTTACTGTTTAGTCTGAATTCAGGGAGTGTGATACTTCAATATAATTTTTTTCTCCTCAAGATTGCTTTGGCTATTTGGGATCTTCTGTGGTTCTATACAAATTTTAGTATATGTGCTGCTGAAGCAAGCACATCTATACAAATTTTAGAATTATTTTTTCTAGTTCTGTGAAAAATGCCATGTGTATTTTAATGGAGGTTGTATTAAATTTGTAGATTGCTTTAGTTAGTCTGGAAATATTTACACTATTAATTCTTCTAATCCATATACATGGGATATCTTTTTTATTTGTGTCATTTTCAATTTCCCTCATCAATGTCATATTTTTTAGAGTAGTTGTTTCACCTTGTTAGTTAAATTTTTACCTATGTATTTTATTCTTTTTGATGTGATTATAAATGTGATTGCTTCCTTGATTTTTTTTCTTTCTGATAGTCCATTGCTAGTGTTTAGAAATGCAAAAGGTTTTTGAATGTTAGTCTTGTATTCTGAAATTTTAATAAATTTGTTTATTAGATTGAGTAGTTTTTTTGTGGAGTCTTTGGGGTTTTCTCTATATAGTATAATGTCCTCTACAAGTAGTGACAGTTCACTTCTTCCTTTTCAATGTAGATGCCTTTTAATTTTATTTTCCAGTCTGATTGCTGTGGCTAGGACTTCCTATACTATGTTGCATAGAATGGTGACAGTGGGAATCCTTGTCTTTTTTCTGACTTTCAAGGAAAAGCTTTGAGCTTTTCACCATTGAATGTGATGTGAACTGTGTGTTTGTGATAAATGGCCTTAATTATGTTGAGGTATGTTCCCTCTGTACTTTATTGAAAGTTTTTATAAAGAATAGATGCTAATTTTTTTTCAAACGCTTCCTTTTTGTATCTATTTAGATGATCTTGTTTTTTTATCCTTCGTTTTTTTAATGTGATGTATCACCTGGATTGGTTTGCAGATATTGAACCATTCTTGTGTCCCTGGAATGAATCCCACTTAACTGTGATGTATGATACTTTTAATGTGTTGCTGAATTTGAATTGCTAATATTTTTTTAATATTTTAAATTTCTATGTTCATCAAGGATATTGGCCTGTAATTTTATTTTTCTGTAGTGTCTATGTCCATTTTTTTTAATAGTTTGAGAAGCACAAGTATTATCTCTTTAAATATTTGGTAGAAATTCCCTATGACTTTTATTTTTTGATTTTTTTGTTTGTTTTGTTTACTGACTCAAGTTTGATACTAGTAATTGGTCTGTTCATATATTCTGCTTCTTCCTCAGTCAGTCTTGGAAGATTATATGTTTTTAGAAATGTATCAGTTTCTTCTAGGTTGTCCAATTTGTTGGATGTGTTCCAATCATAAAACTGTTCGTAACATTTTCTTATGATTTTTTTGTATTTCTGTGTTATTGGTTGTAACTTCTTTTTCATTTAAAAATTTTTTGAGCTCTCATTTTTTTTAATGAGTCTGTTTAAAGTTTTATCAATTTTGTTTTGCTTTTCAAAAATCCTGCTCTTTGTTTCATCAGTCTTTCCTATTATTTTAACCTCTGTTTCAGTTATTTATTTCTGTTTTCATCTTTATTATTTCCTTCTTTCTGCTGAATTTAGGCTTTGTTCTTCTTTTTCTAATTCCTTTAGATGGAAAGTTATGTTGAGATATTACTTGTTTCTTGAGGTAGGCTTGTATTTTTCTAAACTTCCCTCTTAGAACTGTTTTTCCTGCATCCCATAGGTTTTGAAAAATTGTGTTTGTATTTATCTCAAGGTATTTTTTTAATTTCCTGTTTGATTTTTTATTGATCATTTATTTGTTAGTAGCATGTTCTTCAGTATCCACATTTGTGTTTTTATCCAGTTTTCTTCCTATAATTGATTTTTAGTTTCATACCACTGCTGTCAGAAAAGATGCTTGATATGATTTCAACTTTCTTAAATATATTGAGACTTATTTTGTGACCTAGCCTGTGATCTATCATGGAACATGTTGTGCAATTGAAATAAAAAATGTGTATTATGTTTTTTTTGGTTGGAATATTCTTTAAATATTTATTAAGTTCACCTGGTGTAAAGTGTCCTTTAAGACAAAAGTTTTCTTACTGATTTTCCATCTGGATGATCTAGCCATTGTTGTTAGTGGGATATTAAAGTCCCCTACTCTTATTGCATTACTGTCAATATATCCTCTTATATCTGCTCATATTTGTTTTATAAATTTAGGTGCTCTTATGTTAGGGTCATATATGTTTACAACTATTATCTCTTTTTCTTGGATTGACCCTTTATCATTGTAAAATGTCCCTCTTTGTCTATTGTGAAAGATTTTTTTAAAATTCTATTTTGTCTTATATGAATATTGCCACTCTGGCTTTTTTGTTTATTTTTATTTTCATGAAATATCTTTTTCCATTCCTCTACTTTCAATCTGTGTGTGTCTTTAGCTCTAAAGTGAATCTCTTGTATGCATAATATAGATGGGTCTTTTTTTTTTTTTTTCCAATCAGCCACAATTTGCCTTTTGATTGGGACACCTATTTCATTTACATTAAACTGATTATTGTTAGGTATATACTTATTGTCATCTTGTTACTTGTTTTCTGGTTGTTTTTGTAGTTCTCTGTTATTTTCTTTTCCTTTTATTCTTTTTCTTTGTTGTTTGATGATCTTCCTTAATATTATGTTTGGGCTTCTATATGTTTGATTTTGTGCATCAATTGTAGGTTTTTGATTTGTGGTTACCATGAGGTTCATTTATAACAATCTATATATATATTTACTTGTCTTTGAATTATAGTCATTTAAGTTCACACATTATAAAGCTTTACATTTTTGCCCCCTCCTTCTATTTTATGTTTTGGTGTCATATTTACATCTTTATGCATATCCCTCAACTGTTTATTGTAGTTAGAGTTGATTTTACAATTTTGTCTTTTAATATTTGTACTAGCTTATTATAGTTGTTGATTGGCTGCTTTTACTTTATATTTACCTTTACCAGTGAGATATTTTCCTTCTAATATTTTCATATTTCTGTTTTATGGTCTTTTCTTTTTCACTTAAACAAGACTCTTTAACATTTCTTGTAAGGCCAATTTAGTAGTGATGAACTCTTAGTTTTGCTTGTCTGGGAAACTTTATCTCTTCTCCAATTCTAAATGATAAACTTGCTGGGTAGAATATCCTTGTTGTAGTTTGTTTTTTCTTTTCCTTTTCTTTTTTCTTTTCAACAATTTAAATATATCATGCCACTCTTTTCTGGCTTGTAAGGTTTCTGTTGAAAATTCATCTGATAGCCTTATGGGGGTTCCCTTGTATGTGATTCTTTATTGGTTCCTGCTGCCTTACAATTCTCTCCTGTCTGTAAATTTTGTCATTTTAATCATGATATGTCTTGGTGTGGGTCTCTTTGGGTTCTTCTTTTTTGGGACTCTGTGCTTCTTGGACCTGGATCTTTGGTTTCTTCTTCAACTTTAAGCCATAATTTAATCAAATATATTTTTTCTCCTTTTCTTCTTTGTCCCCACAGTGCACATGTTAGTATGTTCTTGGGTCCCACAATGCACATGTTAGAATATTGTTTCACTTATGCATTCTTCTGTTATTACTTAATCTACTGTTAATTCCTCATATATTTTTCATTTTATTTATCATATTCTTCAGCACTGATTGTTTCTTTTATTATATTTTCTAATACTTTGTTGAAGTTGTGTTTCTTTATTCTTTCCCCAAATTACTATTGCTTTGAATTAATTGTTAGGTAAATTGCTTATCTCCATTTCATTAGTTTCCTCCCCACCCTGGTTTTTATCTTGTTCTTTATTTGGAACATATTCCTCTGTCCTTTCATTATGTTTACCTTTCTATGTTTGACTCTTGAAATTATGAAAAACAATTCTATCTTGGCCTTGAAAGCATGTTCTTGTGTAGAAGCATCCCTATATAGTCTATGTGTGCTGAGTGGGTTTGGTGGGAGAGCTGAGTCTGAACTGTGTACTGGCCACAACTTTTACTGGTGTGTGTTGATAGTCACCACCTTTGTAGGGTTTAGAGCTGGTGTCAGAAGGGCTAGAGCTGGAATCAGGTGTGAGCCAGGGCTTCTCTCAGTCTCAATGGCAGTCACTTCCCTGATGGGGAGCATAGCTTGGTATCAAGGGGCTTGAGCAGGAGCCCTGAGAGAGGTGGGCTTCTCCTCAGTGCAGTGGTGGTAACCACCATGATTGAGGGTGAAGCTGGAGTCTAAGTGGCTGGAGCCAAAATTTTGAGCTAGCTCTGCTTCTCCCCTACACAGATGGTAGTCTCCATCTTTGACAGGGCCATGATGGGGCTCCATGGTCTGGAGCCACAAACCTGAGGTAGCTTTGCTTCTCCTCAGCATGATATGATTCTTTGTTTTGGTCAAGAATGAAGTCAGGACACAAGAATCTGGAGCTGCAAATCTGAGCTAGCTCTGCTTCTCCCTGGTGTGATGGCAGTTCCCACTTTGGTCAGGAGTAGGGATGGAACCCAACGGGCTGGAGGTACAAATCTAAGTTAGCTCTGTTTCTTCCTGACACAATGGTGTCCTCTGACTTTGTTGGGGTGGAAGCTGGGTCTCCAGGGGCTGGAGCCACAAGTCTGAGCTAGCCCCACTTCTCCCCTGCACAGATTGCAGTGTCTGCCTTCATTGTGAGCAGTGCTGTAGCAGGAGGGGCTGGAGAAGGGGCTCCATGCAATGTGAGAAGGATCCTTGGGAGATCCTGGCAGATCAGCCAGAGCACCAGGCAGTTTTCAATCTGCTGCTTCTGCACTAACACTGAGAGCAAGCAAGTCTTTGTGTGCTCTTCAAGAGTGGAGTCTTAGTTTCATACAGTCTACTGGTAAGTCCCAATGGTTTTCAAATTAGCCGCTCATTTTCCCAGTGCTGGACCCCAAGGCTGGAGTGCTCAAAGTAGAGCTCAAACTTTTCACTCCTTAGAGAGGATCCCCTAGCCTGTTATATTTACTCCTTTTATGGGTCAACTGCCAGGGGTGTGGGTCCTGATAGATCACTTCCCCTTCCCTTCTACCATATCTACTATTCTTTATCACCTTGGTTATAGAAGTGTCATTCTGTTAGTCTTCAGGTCATTCTCAGAGAGAGTTGCTGTATACATAATTGTAGTTGTGTTGTGTTTTGGGGCGAAGATGAGCTCAGGGTATTCTTACTCAAACATCTTGATTCCACCTCTCTACACTTACTTTTATGTTAATACATATATGTACATATTTAAAGGATATCTTGGTCTTGAATGAGGCAATCCCATGAGTATAGAGGCTAAATGCTCTAACTTATTGCAATATTAGGTACTAAACAAACACTTACAGGGAAGGTGGATTTTAGCAAATGTGGTCATTCTCATTTGACTACACACTGTGATCTATAACTGAAAAAATAATTTGGAAATTAAAAGTCAGAATGTTATTTGGAGAGATTTGTCAGTGTGTTGTGAGTCCATATCTCCATCTACCTTTCACTCCATTCTCAGGAGGGAAGGGGTGTGAGTCTTGCCTCTCCTTCCTTCCTTTCCCAAGCCTATTGAGAGAGGTTTAAGTGAATCCCTTATAGCAGCAGTCCCAAACATTTTTGCCACGAGGGACTGGTTTCATGGAAGACAAGTTTTCCACGGACAGGGGACTGGGGGAATGTTCAGGCAGTAATGCGAGCAATGAGGAGCAATGGAGAGTGGCAGATGAAGCATTGCTTGCCCGCCCACCACTCACCTCCTGCTGTACGGCCCGGTTCTTAACAGGCCATGGACTGGTACTGGTCCACACCCTAAGGGTTGGGGACCCCTGCCTTATAGAGTGAAATTTAAAACTCTGTAGGTGTACTGAATTATGATCTTACAATTCTTAGAGAATCTAAAGACAAGAGGTTTCACCCTGAGGTAGCAGAAGAAATTGAGAGAGAAAAAATAAGTGAAAGAAACCAAGAGAGAGAAAAAGAAACCTCAACTGAGTGAGCTCATGAGAAAGAGAGAGAGAGTGAGAGAATTTCACCAAACTGTTGTCAGGGGCTGCTTCAAGTTCAATGACCAGTGGAGTTTCACAGGGTCCCACATTTAGGAGGGACTTATACTTAGGGCTTAATTCTCTGTGGTCAACATGTTGAAACTCATAATGTTAATCCTGAATCTGTGTTTAGAAGTGTAATCCATAGGACAATGGAGCTTGCCCCAGGGATTGTTTTTTTTGTTTTTATCTTCAGTGTTTATTTATCTATAAGTTATCCATAAGAAAGAGTTTTTCTCACTGTTAATGTTTAATTTTTATATATTGTATTGTATTATAAATCTCATCCTGTTTATTTTTTCATTTAACTATGTCAAAAAACTATGAAAAGTACAATGTGCAAATCTAGTTCATTGTTTTTAACTCTGCCCCAGGGATTTCAATCCTCACTTGTGACCCTGCATCTTGACACTTCCCTGAGATGGGTTCTTGGAAGTTAGCTTGTTACTCCTAGTGTTCATGGGACCTCCCAGCCTCCTACTTACTGCCCCTGTTCAGCTTCCACTTCCAGTAGCCAGGGTGACATCCAAGTCATATTGCCTTTGGGAACCCAATGTTCTATTTTGGTTGTCTGCCTGAAATAGGGATGTGGACTTCGTCATGAAGATTGTCTAGTTTTGGAGCATACATCCTGTGGCATCTTGGGATGGGGCATGTTGTAGTCATCATGCTCTGAGTTGTCAGTGGCACAGCATGTTCAGCTAGTGACTTGAAAGACTGAGCTCCTCATACACCCATGATCCAAGGACTCAGCATAGCTTGGTGTTGAGACCACAATCCCTTGGTGGCTGCTTGTCTGCCATGGGTAGGTGTGATGGACCCAGGTCTAGTCTAGCAGCTTACAGGAGAGGAAACCCAGCAACAAGTTGGCTGTTCATTGAGTTGGGGGTCAGGTCCCCAGGTGCTTGTGATGGTCTAAATGCAGCCACTGAGTATTCCAGTGTTTGGGAGAAATTGACATTTAATAGCAAATAAACAATATCATGACAGGGAGACAGAAAAACTATGGAAGAAAAAAAAATTATAATTAGTATCTTTAATGGTACTTTTTTCCTTCCTTTGGAACAAAGATTTTATATTTAAATTATGCATTACAGTCACCTTACTAGCCTGTATATTCACTGACTGCAGAGGAAAGAAAGTATGATTTTTATTCAATTTTTGTCATTTTCTTTTTGCTATTATTGCCGGGTATTTGCTTGCTTGCTTGTTTGTTTTGGTTTTCTTTGGTTTTGTTACTATATATATATATATATATATCACATAGCAGAGAATAAAAAGTTATAGGCATTTTAAATCACTTCCATGAGCTTGTTTAAGGAAGGTATTCCCTGTCAACCCTTAAAAAATAAGGTAGCCAAAAATGCCAATGTTTTAAGTACTGAGAGAAGAAATGTAAGTGATCAACAGAAAGAAAATAAATTACACATGTCAAAGAAAGTCTAGTCAAATATCCTCACTGGATGTCTCTAAATAACTCACAAATAAACTCCAAAAAAGCTGATAGCTTTTATTATTTGCCAAGCCAAGGGTATGTCAGCTTGGTGACTGCCCAGGCCAGAGGTAACAAAGCCTAATTACATTGATACCAGGAAAGGGGGACCTAAAAAGGCACTTTACCTCTCCTGTTTTGTTATCTCCTTTCAACTCTGAAGTCACCAGAAGTATTGAGGAAAGAGAAATAGTAGAACTAGATAAAGAGAGAAGAGACTTACCCAGGCTTGAGCTAGACAGAGTGAGAAGACATAACTTGAAATTTAGAGATTGCTCATTACACTGAACTGTATTGATTACATGGCAATACTTTTGTGACTTAAAATGAAAAGAGGAATGTTTATTACTCAGAGGAATTGAAGAATTGTTAGATTTGTCCTAGATTTTATCACGGAGGCAAGTGTGAACAGTTTCATAAGGGAAAGCATAGAAAAAGTTGTACATGATGATTCTTATTTGTTTAAATTACTATGACATATATATATATATATATATATATATATATATATATATATATATATATATACTTATCAATTACCTACTGTATGCCAAAGAAAAAGCTTTATTGAAGCAAGGTAAATTTGGGTAAGTAATGCATTATTAATTTAACTTCTGTTTATTTCTAATACTGATAAGATTATTTATAAGTATTGTTAAATAACAGATGCATGGTGGATAATGGCCTGTGAATTCATCAATACAAACACAATTTTAATAACTTATTTGTAATACACACTAAACAAGACATTGTTATTTTCTAAAAGTTCTGAAACATTTGTTAACAATAAATATTACACATTATTTATAATTTCCATTTATCTGAATAAAATAATCCATTTATCATTAGTGATTTTTTAAATTATTATTACTTTTTAATGGCTTTTTTCCTTATTTTTAATTCATTTATTTAATTTTTGGCTGCATTGGGTCTTCACTGCTACACGCAGGTTTTATCTAGTTGCTGAGAGCGGGGACTGCTCCTCGTTGTGGTGTATGAACCTCTCATTGTAGTGGCCTCTGTGGCTGTGGAGCATGGGTTCTAGGTGCATAGGCTTCAGCAGCTGTGGCCCATGGACCTCAGCAGCTGTGGCCCACAGGCTCTACATTGCAGGCTCAGAGTTGTGGCACATGGGTCCAGCTGCTCCACAGCATGTGGGATCTTCCCAAGCCAAGGCTCAAACCTGTGTCCCCTGCATTGGCAGGTGAATTCTTAACCACTGCGCCACCAGGGAAGCCCCATTAGTGATTTTTAAATCCTTTTGGTCATGTCTCAGCGAATACTTTCCCTATGAAACCTAACTCTACGGAGATCAAATGGGATTTTTTTTTTTCTTGTACTCAGGAAATTTATTTCCGTTTAAAGAATTTCCAGTTTCCACAGTTGACACTGACACTTTTCTACATGTTTCTCAGGGTCTGAAAATATATTTCTGAATGGGGTTTTAGGAGTAATTATTCCACCTGTGTGGATACACCCTAAGCTGTTCAAATATCTAAGCATTTTGGGAAAAAACATATGCAGGAAAATGATTTCACAAACAGTATGCTGACCTACAATGGACCTGGCACACATTTTCTGGAAAAGAAAACCATTACCAATTTAAAAGCATCTTTCTTTGCTATGGATAGAGTAAGGTTCAGCTTACACTGTTTCTTAACTTAAAAAATAAATAAAAAATAATGAAAATAATTGTATTACATATTTCATAAAATAAAAGGAAATAAAATATTTACTGGAAAATAAAATATTCAAATGATCACATTTGTTCAAGTAGCAGGCATTGAAGTGATTTGATAGATACATTAATGTTTTAAGTAAAATTTAGTAGGATAAGCCTTATATGAAAAATATGTGCAAAATCTTTTGGAAATGTCTGGGAAATATTGTTGGTAAATAAAGGGAGGATTATATTTAATAGAAGAGGAGATATTTGATCAAGACCTTAAAGGGAAGATACTCCTTAATTATGATAAAAGAGAAGTACATTGTCAAATACAAGTAAATAAATAAAGTCAATAAATAAGCAAATAAATAATACCTAAAATTCTTAACATTTCTTAAGGATCCTTATCTCATCAGCCTCATCCTATCCAAATATATTTTGTTTTATAATTTGGGTGTAATGAGTAGATACAGTTGTATATTTGTGCATGGAACCCAAACAAATAAATATTATCTTTATTTCTAAATCACTTAAGCTGAAGAAGTAAATTTAGTTTACTGCGGCATCCAGAGTACTATTTCTGGTAAAGGAGAGAAGGTTTTTTGCCCTTAGGCTATAGTAAATAGGTACTTGTGTGTACGCATACATATCTGAACAGTCCAAATCCAGGAAGCTTCAAAGCATTCGTTAATTAAAGAAGTTTAAGAGAGAGAATATTTGTGTTAAAACAGTAGATATTAATTAAACTAACATTATGAATCCTGTAGTGTACAATACTTGCCTAGGTCCCTGAGATCAAAGTTTAAGACTTAAGAGCAGATAAAATACACTTTTTTAAATACACAAAAGTGTTGTAAATATTATGATTTGGAAATACAGGCATTCAAGGAATTCTTTTTTGCCATATTAGTCTTGAGTATCCATCCACCTAATAGTTTTAGGTAGTTTTTACCAAAATGTGATGTTTCTAGAGCGAGGATATGTAAGACGATATATATATATATATATATATATATATTTTTTTTTTTGATGGTACATAGGTATTTACCACCCCAGTGGTCCACTGCCTTCACACTGCCTCTGAGCTTAGCATAGACTGAGAGAGGTAAGGAATAGAAGGATAGGAGGCCAGAAATGTAATGAAGAATGAGAATATGCAAGATATTTTAAGTCATGTTTAGACTTTGACTTTTATCCTGAGTGAAATGGGGAACAATTGCAGTTTATTGCAGAGGATTAACATACTTTGAATTATAAAATTGAAAGATCCTTATGGTAGCTTTCATAATAAAGTCTGAGAACTAGGGAGACTCATTAGGTAGATCCAAGGAGACTAGTGAGAAAGCTATTCAGATAATTGAAGTGAAGGTGATGATGGCTGAGACTAGGGGATTAGCAATGAACAGAATGAGGAAAATGTTGATTATGGACTATTTTTTCCTTTAGAATAATATATGTTATTTTTCAAATTTTTGTTTCTTATTTTTTTCCTAAAACAAGAATGTTTTCTTTAACCAGAGTTCAATAATTGAAATCATGAAATTATATTTGACATGATACTGTATTTATATATGCATATATTTTCATGATAGAGCCAACAAGATTTCTTGGCAAATTAAAGCAGTTTATAAATAAAAAGGAGGATTCAAGAATGACTCCAATGTTTTTGCTCTAAACAGTTGGAAATATAGAGTTATCATTGATGAGAATGAGAAACCTATGGGTGGAGCAGGTTTTATGTGTGGAGAAAATCAGAAGTTCATTGTTGAACATGGAAAGTTTGGAAGTGTCTTAACATCCAGGTGGAGATATCGAAAAGGCAGTTTGATATATAAGCCTACAGTTCTGCAGATATCTCTGGAAAATTGTCCTTGAAAAATAGTGAAGATGGTCTGTCTGCCTGAGGAACAAGTCAGATAATGGTGAAATAAATATGTAAAGCCATTTAATAATTGAACTAAATATAATTGATTAGTTTCATGAGGAGTAATCTCTATTTTTTTCAA
This sequence comes from Monodon monoceros, assembly GCF_005190385.1. Taxonomy (NCBI): domain Eukaryota; kingdom Metazoa; phylum Chordata; class Mammalia; order Artiodactyla; family Monodontidae; genus Monodon; species Monodon monoceros. Next base: position 48,274 of record NW_021697799.1, on the reverse strand, counting down.
TGCTATAGTCACAGAATAAATTTTTACAGGTAAGTTTAGTAGTCAAAGAAGAATACTAACCATTTGGAATACCTCATAATAGTGAAACAGAGATATGCAAAGATATCCAAAGAATATGTTCAGAGAAGTACGTAGTTCTATGTTATATTAGTAGAACAGCTCAGATTGATAACATTGTCTAGATTGTATCCCATGGCTTCAATTGTTGAAATGGAGATAAATTTTGCAGAATTAGAGGATGTCAATTTTAGAAAATAGATTTAGAAATACTTGGCAGGGGCAACATGCAAAGATGAGTGACAGTTTCAGTTCTGCATGACTGATTTATTAATTTTTTTTCTAACAGAAAAGAACCTAAAATCATATAACATCTACTTTTTAATTTTTTTATTTCATTTGTTTCTTGTAGAACACTTTCCCTTATATCTGAAAAGATTTTCCCTTCCTACACTATTGAAAAATCTTTAGTTTCAGTTTATTTACTTCATTTCCAAGTGAAGTTTATTCATATTATTCATATCCACTGTGAGTCAATAAATAGAATCAAGTTTCCAGATACTCTAATTTCATCTAGCAAGTACCTAGGAAGTATCTCTTTCAGTAAGACTATAAAAGTGCCTGCCTCTTATCTTTATAAATTTTCATACATTACATTTATATGATAGGCTGTGATACTCTGAGAAGTCAACAGTCCTCTAAAATTTCCAATCCTATCAAGGTGAATTCAGTTACTAAATCTCCAAACTTCTAAGAAAAAAAAAGAAGCAAAAACCATGATTTTACTAATATATTACCAGCCTTACATGTCACTGAAATGATATCTAATCCAGATACTTTACTTTGAAGTAGAACTTTTAATCATTGTTTTCTTCTCACTGGTAATCTTAGACAGGTACTTTCATCTGCCATGAGTAAAAGTGCTATTTCTTGCTAATACATCATTAATATCTGACAGGAGTGTAACAATTTATACCTTTCTTCTGCAGTATTACTCTAGCACTATTTTTTGTTGAATTATATGAAACTGGAAAAAACTTGGACTTCCACTTGACACAAAAGCACAGAGATTTTATAATTATCAAGGTCACTGATACATTTACAGTCAGGGTTATCTTATTGTTTTTGATCTGCTTATAAAATAGGCCAACAAAAGAATCCCCAAATGAATGTGAAGCAAAATCAGAATATGCATGGTAATGTGACATGGTCTATTTGTGAATACATTTGGTAAAAACAGTGCAAGTTAGCCATTTACCAATATTAGAGTGCTGGATCCCAGTATTGTTAAATTACTTAACTAAAATATTCATAGTTGAGATTATCAAGGTGATATGGGTAATAAGATATTTTTATGTCTTTCCACGTTTCCTTAAAATATATTTATTTGGGGTTTTTTTAAAAAGGAATTTATTTGGGGGGCCAGAATTTTGCATGTGGTGGGAGTATATGTGAACAATTTATTACATTTTATTTTCTCTAGGTAATAAGAAGTAGAACACAGGAAAAGATATCAGGCAGAATACCTGAGTTAGAGTAATTAATATCAGAAATATTAAATTATTTACTAGCACTTATCTCCACTCCCTTAAAATATTAGATTATAGAAATTTAGTGAGAATGTAAAATTTATTTTATTACATTTCAAATTACTTTCAGATAAAATGTCTCATTTTATCATCAGAATAATTATTCACGTTTCATTCTGTCTCTACCCTTGATATGGTTAAATCACCAATTCTTACCACTTATTTCAATAATAAGACATACTGATCTTATTTTTTTCACAGAAAATATCCTAATAACTTTGGTTAATTTTGGAAGCATTAATTTTTTCAGAGGTAGCTCTGGTGCTTCCTGGAAAACTCAATCATGCGGTTTTGAAATATGAATAGCCTCCAGCATGAAGAATATTAAATTCAGATGAAAAGGTCTTCAACTTTCCTAGAAGAGCTTCCAACTGAGACAAGTGATCTCATAGTACTTTAGCATAGTATTTATTATATTATTTTGTAATTGCTAATTTACTTTTATTCTACCTTAACAATTGGTGTTGTTTTTTTTCTTTCTTTCCAGTTTTATTGAGACATAATTCACATACAGCATTTTATAAGTTTGGGTACTGCATAATGATTTTACCTAAATACATCATGAAATAATTACCACAATAAGTTATTTAATATCCAACAAATGTAGATACAAAATAAAAGAAAAATTTTTTCCTTGTGATGAGAACTGAATATTTACTCTGTTATTAACTTATATAACATAAAGCAGTGTTAATTATACTTATCATGTTGTACATTATATCCCTAATAGTTATTCATCTTCTAAACTTTTGTCTACCTTCATTCAATTCTCCTTCCCAACACCACAAGCCTCTTGTAACCACAAATCTGATCTCTTTTTATGAATCTATCTGTTTGCTTGTTCGTTTTTGAAGTATGATTGACCTGTAAAACTATGTTAGTTCATGGTGCACAATATAGTTATTTTAAATTTTTTTACAGTTCAAAATGAGCACCACAATAAATCTAGATGCCATCTGTCACAATAAAAAGTTATTATAGTACTAAACTACATTCCTCATGTTGTACTTAATCCTTTGACATATATTTTATAACTGGATGTTTGTGCTTCTTAATATGCTTCACCTATTTTACTCGTCCCCACACCCTCATCCTATCTACCAACAACAAGTTTGTTCACTGTATTTGTGAGTTTGTTTATGTGTTGCTTGTTTCTTTTGTCTTTTAATTCAACCTATAAGAGAAATCATATGATATTTGGCTTTCTCTGTCTGACTTACTTCACTTAACATATTTTCTAGGTCCAACTATGTGGTAGCAAATGGAAAAAGTCCATACATTTTTATGGCCGAGTAATGCTCCATTATGTGTGTGTGTGTGTATATATATATATATATATATATATATATATATATATATATAAAACATTATGTATTACTATATATATATATTACATAACATATATACATAATATAATGTTGAAATGAAAAATGGGGGCATATATCTTTCTGATTTAGTGTTCTCAATTTCTTCAGATTAATACCCAGGAGTGGAATTGCTAGATTGCATGGTAGTCATATTTTTAAAATTTTTTGAGGAAGCTACCTAATGCATTCTATAGTGACTGCATCAATTTACAGTCCTACCAACAGTGCACTAGGGTTTCCTTTTCTCCACATCTTTGCTAACACTTGATCTTTGTTGACTTTTTGATAACAGCCATTCTAACAGGTATGAGGTGATATTTTGTGGCTTTGATTTACATTTTCATGATGATTAGTGATATTGAACATGATTTCATGTGTTTGTTGGCCGTCTGTATGTCTTCTTTGGAAAAATGTCTATTTAGGTTGTCTGCTCAATTTTTCATTGTTTATGTGCGTGTGTGTGTGTGTCGATGTTGAGTTGTATAAGTCCTTTCTATATTTGAATATTAACTCCTTATCATATATATTGTTTTCTAATATCTTCTGCTATTCAGTAGGCAATCTTTTTGTTTTGTTGATAGTTTCCTTGGCTGTACAAAAGCTTTTTAGTTTGATGTTGTACCATTTGTTTATTTTTGCTTTTGTCTCCCTTTCTTGAGAAGACATATCCAAAAAAAATATTGCTAGGACTGATGTCAAAGATTGTACTGCCTATGTTTTCTTCCAGAAGTTTTATGGTTTCAGGTCTTACATTTAAGTCTTTAATCCATTTTGAGTTTATTTTTGTATATGGTATGAGAAATTAGTCCAGTTTGATCCATTTGCATATATGTGTCCAGTTTCCCCAACACCGTCTGTTGAAGAGGCTATATATTTGCACTGTATATTCTTATTTTTTTGTCATAATTAATTGACTATATTATTGTGAGTTCATTTCTGGGCTCTCTATTACGTCCCATTGATCTATGTATCTGTTTTGTGTCAGTACCTTACTGTTTTGGTTGTTGTAGCTTTATGGTATAGCTTGAAATCAGGGAGCATAAAGCCTCCAGCTTTGTTCTTCTTTCTCAAGGTTGTTTTGGCTAGTTGCAGTCTTTTGTGTTTCTATACAAATTTTAGAATTATTTTTTCTAGTTCAGTGAAAAATGTCATTGTTATTTTGATAGGGATTTCATTGGATCTAGATTTCCAGGGTAGTATGGTCATTTTAATATTAACTCTTCCAAACTAAGAGCACAGTATCTCTTTACATTTGTTTGTTTCATCTTCAATTTCTTTCATGGGCATCATAGATTTTTAAGTACAGACAATTTACCTGCTTACTTAGATTTATTCCTAGATGTTTTATTCTTTTTGATGCAATTGTACATGGGATTGTTTTTTTATTTTCTATTTCTGATACTTCATTATTAGTGTTTAGAAAAGCTACCAATTTCTGTATATTAATTTTGTATCCTTCTACTTTACTGAATTCATTTATTAGTTCTAACAGCTTTTAGGTGACATCTTTAGGATTATATATATATATATAGTATCATGTCATGTGCAGTGAGAGTTTTACTTATTTGTTTTTAATTTGAATTTAGTTTATTTCCTTTCCTTGTCTTAATGCTTCAGCTAGGACTTCCTATACTGTTTATTAAATATGGTGAGAGTGAACATCCTTTCTTGTCCCTGCTCTTAGAGAAAAATCTTTCAGCTTTCGCTCTTTGCTGTGATGTTAACTGTGGGCTTGTCACATATGGCCTTTTTATGTTGAGGTACATTCCATCTATACCTACTTTGTTGAGAGGTTTTTTTCCTTATCATTAATGGATGTTGAATTTTGTCAAAAGCTTTTCTTCATCTACTGAAATGATCATATGATATTTACCCTTTAATTTAGTTTAACACTTTGATTGATTTGTGGATATTAAACCATCTTTGCATCACTGGGATAAAGCCCACATGATCATTTTGTTTTATCCTTTTAGTGTATTGTTGAATTTGGTTTGATAATTTTTTGTCAAGGATTTTTGAATCTACATTCATCAATGGTATTGACCAGTAATTTTCTTTTTTTGTGGTGTCTTTTTCTGGTTGTAGTAACACAGTGATGCTGGTCTCATACAATGAGGAAGCATCCCTTCCTCTGAAATATTTTAGAATAGATTGGTAAGGATATATGTTAACTCTTTTAAATGTTTGGTAGAAATCACAAGTGAAGCATTCTACTTCTAGATTTTTATTTTGGGGGAGTTTTAAAAAATTATTATTACTGATTCAATTTCATTCCTGCTAATTGCTCTGTTCATATTTTCTATTTCTTCCTGATTCAGACTTAGGGGATTGTACCTTTCTAAGAACTTATCTATTTTTTCTAGGTTGTCCATTTTATTGGCTTATAATTGTTCATAGTATTCTCCTGTGATCCTTTGTATTTCTGTGGTGTCATTTTCAACTTCTCTTCATTTATTTTTGAATCTACTTACTTGGTTGTTCTTTCATTTTTTCATGATAGTCTGGCTAAAGGCTTATCAATTTTGTTTATCTTTTCAAAGAAACATGTCTTAGCTTCACTGATCTTTTCAATTGTTTCTTTGCCTCTGTTTAATTTATTTCTGCTCTGGTCTGTATTATTTCTCTCCTTCCACTAACTTTGTTGTTCTTTTGGTTGTTCTTTTTCTAGTTCCTTTGGTTCTAACATTATATTGTTTATTTGAGCTTTACTTTGTTTCTTGGGGTAGGCTTCTACTGCTATAAACTCCCTCTAAAACTACTTCTGTTGCATCCCATATTTTGGATCATAGTGTTTTAATATCATTTGTCTCCAATTTTGTTTTTTTAATTTCCCCTTATTTTCTTCACTGACCCATTGGTTGTTTAGTAGTATATTGTTTAGTCTCCATGTGTTTGCATGTTTTTACAGTACTTTTTTTTCTTGTGGTTGATTTCTAGTCTCATAGCATTGTGGTTGGAAAAAATATTTGAAATTATTTTAATCTTCTTAAATTTATTGAGACTTCTTTTGTGTCCTAGCATGTGATATACACTGAGAATGTGCCATGTGATTTGAAAAGAATGTGCATTCTGCTTTTGGATGGAACATTCTGTATCTATTATGTCCATCAATCTAACATGTCATTTAAGGTTAATGGTTTCTTATTGGTTTTTTGTCTTGATAATCTGTCCCTTGATGTAAGTGGGTTTTAAAGTTCCCTACTATTATTGTGTTACTGTCAATTTCTTTCTTTATGTTTGTTAATATTTGCTTTATGTATTTAGGTGCTCCTATGTTGGTTCTTATATATTTATAATTATTATATCTTCTTCTTGGATTTATTCCTTATGTCATGTCCTTCAGTGTTTCCTCTTACAGCCTTTGCTTTAAAGTCTATTTTATCTGATATAAGTATTGTTATTACAGCTTTCTTTTACTTTCCATTTTCATGGAATACATATTTCCATCTCCTCACTTTCAATTACTCTGTGTCTTTAGATCTGATGTGAGTCTCTGTGAGGCAGCATATATTTGGATTTGGTGTTTGTATCTATTCAGGCATTCTATGTCTTTTTATTGGAGCATTTCGTCCATTTACATTTAAAACAATTGTAATAGGTATATACTAATTTCCATTTTGTTAATTATTTTCTTCTTGTTTTTGTTATTATTTTTGTTCCTTTCTTTTTCTTTTACTCTCTCCCTTGTGATTTAATAACTATCTTTAGAGTTATGTTTGGATTCATTTCTCTTTTGTGTGTGTGCATCTATTATAGAATTTTGGTTTGTGGTTACCATGAGGTTTACATATAGCAACCTGTGTTTAAATATGATTATTTTAAGTTTATGTTCTCTTACATTTGAAAACATTTTAAAAACTCTGATTTTTTACTTCTCCCCACAATGCTTAATTTTTTTACATCATATTTTACATTTTTTGTGTGTGTATGTCTACCTTAACTACTTATTGTGATGATTTTACTACTTTTGTCTTTTAATCTTCCTTCTGGTTTTATAAAGTGATTCATTTATATCTTTACTGTATATTTGCCTTTACCAATGAGATTTTTTCCTTGTGTATTTTTAATATTTCTAGATGTGGTCTTTTCTTTTCCACTTAGGTAGGTCCCTTTAATACTGTGTACAGCTGGTTTAGTGGTGCTGAACTCTTTTAGCTTTTACTTGTCTGTGAAACTCTTTATTCCTTCTTCATATCTGATTCATAGCCTTCCTGGATAGGTTACTCTTGTTTGTAGTTTTTTTTTTTCCTTTTATCATTTAAAATACATTGTGCTACTCCTTTCTTGCCTACAGAATTTCTGCTGAAAAGTCCACTGATACACTTATGTGAATTCCTGTTTATGTAACTAGTTGCATTTCTTTTAAAATTATTTCTTTATCTTTAATTTTTGCCATTTGAATTACAATATTTCCTGTTATGGACCTCTTTGGGCTGATCTTATTTGGGGCTCTGTGCTTCCTGGATGTGGATGTCTGTTTCCTTTCCCAGGTTAAGGAAGTTTATAGTTATCATGTCTTCAAATATGTTCTCTGCCACTTTCTCTCTCTATTCCCCATCAGGCCCCCATTATGTGAATGCTAGTATGCTTGATGTTGTCACAAAGATTTTTTTTTTAACTTCTGGAGAACTATCACATGAATTCCAATTGATTAAAGGTTCTTGATACTTCCTCCTAAAGGTAATTAAAGATTGGAACTAAGAGAGTATAATTTGTATGTGATAGGAAACTGGGGTGAACTAATAATTATTCCACCTTTCTCTACTTCCAAACTCCATAGTTGCCTTTTTTAAGGACTTTTGCCTTTATTAACAAAGATTATACCATATTCACAAAACTTTTTTTGCCTGACATAGTATTCTTGGATTGTTATATTACTCAAACTTGCTTCCTGATGCTCTCACATCACATATGCAAGGTTCTTTGTTGCTCAAATTCTTCTTTGCTTATTTTTACTCTAAATATTTCACATATTGTGTTTGGATCATATTCTGTTGCTCTTGAATATAGTCCAATTCCTGTTTCAGAATATCACACTCCACTTAGCACCCACCTTAAAATCTTCTATTCCAATTTTTACAATGATATAGACATATTTAATGCCCAGATTTTCTCAGTGTTTTAGCTTGCATTCCTAATGTCTCCATATACCTTTAAAATAAATTATTATTTGTGCAGGAAATTTAAGGGGATGAAATATTAAAACATGTGATCACATGAAACATTAACATTCTCCAACTTCAAATTTAAAGATATATTAAATTTTAATTCCTGCAGGCATTTAATATGGGGGCAACAGAAAAACAGGGCATGAGATGAAATCTACATGATGCATCTAAATAAAGTTGCTATCAGTTTACATATGTAATGTTTTATACATCTTTTTTCTTCAATTTCATATTTTCAAACTTTATACCATTCAGTGGTCACTAATTATATTCTTTGATTATGTAAATATGTCAATCAATGATACTCAAAATATTGAAGAATCATCCAATGTGTATTAAATCCAGTAATCCATAATGAATAAGTAAAAGATAATCTCAAAGCTACAATATAAATGCAAATATTAAATTAAGCAAAGAGGGTTTAGTACACAGAATGAATGCAATCAATTTTTATATACTTCTCAGAGGTGGATTTTAAGCTTCCTAGAAACCACTATGATGATTGGAAGATTATTTGGTAAATACTATTATTTTTTTAATAAATCCAGGATTTTATTTCATCAATTCCCTTAACAATCAAAGTAGTAATTTATAAGAAGTTTCTTATAATGTTCTTTAGATAATGGTGTATAAAATTCTACCATTTATTAGTTCAGTATGTATACTCCAGAGTTTTCACAGTGTAAAAATTTTGTTTTGAATTTTGAATTAGTATTTTCCCTTTAACTTGAGGTAGAGGAGTGGGACTGGTGTTTTTGAAATTTGGACCTCAAAGTGGACAACAGTAAAACCCCAACCTTTGAAACACAAAAAACTTTTAACAGAAGGATGTCATCAGTGTCCTAAGGACCTTTGAAAATTATTCATCAATGTTAATAAGAATAAATGACTTATTTGATTCTAGAGTTTCTGATTTTGTATGTTATTTACAAGAACAGTAAAATAAAAAAATACCCCTGCAATCTCACAACTATCCGATCATAAAGAAAATAATGGCCTTGTTCAAAGCTTAGAGAATTTAGGAGGTTGTAGATGAGGGAACAAGAACAGGACCAAAAAATCCAGGTGGGGTCGACTTTGATCTACACATTTTCTCTTAAATAACTTCAGATACACTAGGTTTTAAAAGTATTCTAAGATTCCTTTGCAGAATGAGTTGTGAATGAGGGAACACATTGTAAAATGTCTAAGCTTTTTGTCTTTCCTGTACCATTTTATCATCCTTACTCAGGACACTGGTGCTATAGTACTCAGATCCACTCTTTCATCACTACAATGAATGCTTTTTATGCGTGAACTAGAGAAATAGAGTTAGACTGAATGTGCAAAATATGCAGACAGATCACTCTATGTCAAGAATGCAGAATTATTTCATAAAAGATTCTTCCATTATTTATAATATTTACTTGCAAAAAAATCTCACAGACAAAAATAAAATGTTTAGCAAACCATGTAATTTATTCAAAATATATCAAATTTTGATAATATATTTCACCATCTATAAACTGACTTTTTTTAAGAAAAAATATATATGATCTAATATTTGCCACATTCCTTTATCCTTACTAATTAAAAAAAATATTATGTATAATTCTTAGCATGGATAATTGGCTCACCATACTCAATTTTATTGATGAGATAGATATTTGGGGGAAGAACATTGAAAGTTCTTTTTCTCCCTTTCTTAAAAAATGTGTTTATTTGATAACTAATTTTAGTATCTAATTGGTGGTGCTAGCATTTCTGACTCAAATTGAAAGTCAAATAAATGAAAATAGAAGTATTTTGATATTAATTATCATGTTAAACTAAAATATTATTATAACTATTGACAATATCCCCTTAGTAATAGTATTCAACATCATAATAAAAATGATAACACATAAAAGGACAATGTGATTAATATTTTTTAAAAGTTGAAATTCAGGTGCTATAAGACAGTTGACAAAGGCGATATTATTTCCAGCTAAGACACACCAAGTGTGCCTTGCAGGAGTAGGAATCTGAGCTGCCTCATAAATATATGGTTTATCAGTTTGTATTTCATGGCATATAATAGAAATTGATAATTTCAGTAGACAGGGATTTGTGTAAGTATTAGGTGACTTACAAATTGAAATAAGATTGGAATAGCTGGAAGTTCCTAGGCTTAACTTATAGGAGCATTTCTGAATTACCAGAAATCACCACCTGACTGAAAGAAAATATCTGTGTTCTAAGATGATATTGCTTTGCTCCAAAACTATCAGGGTTTACTTCATGTTTCTCCTGTAGTGTCATCCACAGGATACATAGAGCATAATTACCTGCAATATGCACTTCAGGCACAGTTGACTCTAAGTCAAGTGAAAAATCCATTTGTACTGCATTCTAGAACAGTGGAAAATCTTTTCTTGGTTAGAATACCTCTTTATGCTGAGACTATTACTGGTAATTATATAAATGGAGAAGAGCAACACACTCAAATGTGATGCATCTCATCTCCAAAGTCCAAAGAAACTCATCTTCTATCACTTTCTTATTAGTTCAGGTTGCAAGGCAAAGCAATTTGTCATTAATTTTAAGGGGCTATCCTAAAATGTCCCTAACACTGTAACACAGACATCTCAGGTAGCATGGTGATCTGTCAAATTTTCATTAGTGATGTGGGTCAATGTAATAAAGAACTTTGCATATTAATTATGAGGTAGAGCTGGAGTGTTAATACACCCCTAAGCAAAGTTTCTAGAACTTTAAATTAAGGCACTCTGTTGTCCTTGTCATGGGAATGCAAATAGCTTCTACTTTTCTCAGATTATATTCATAGAGGTAAATTATGTACAAAATTATCGGTTATTCAGTGTATACCAGGGTTGTGTTGATTTGTCCCATTAAAAAGTCTATATTTGAAACATAAATTGCAATTTGAATTGTCTAATTTAGTTTACAATAATCCACCATAAACCTTCAGGATACATTTGTTATCAACAATATCAAATGAGAATAATTGAGAAAGTAAAGAAAAAATTTACCTTATTTTCTTTCAAATATGTAAGGTGTTAATAAACATTGTTATTCCTACAGGTCTTTGGTTTATTGATTATATAGTGAAGTGTAATTCCACAAATGTCCACTTGGTCTTTCTAATTATAATCAACTTTCCCAGCTAAAATTACTTAGTGATTTAACATTGGAGGTTTAGGAAATGTTTTATAATGTAGAGCACAATGTACAAAAAAAATAATATCAGCAAAAAGAACCATAGAAAATCTGTTCACTTTTTCCAAATTTTCATAATAAAATGTGTAGAGTTATAGAACAGAAAAAGAAGAAAATACATTATTAAATATGATAGGAGTAACTGTTCCTAATCAGATGATAGTTATCAGTCTTCTGCTTGAAAAGGCTATTGAACTGCCAAGTTAGCCTTAAAGTTAACCAAGCAAAGTACCTTAAATATCAGACTTCTAAATGTAAAAGAAGGCTGTAAAATCATCAGAGAGAAAAAGTGGTTTGGTTGTAAAATAACAAAAATTAGATGTCTATTAGAAAATATTTGTATGATTTTAAAATAGAATATAACTAAGCCTCTTAAATTTCCAAAACAAAATCATTTTGGACCCCAAATTTTATATTTAATTCAAATATAAATCTGATGTGAGAATTTTGCAGACACTCAATGATTCACATATTACTCTGATTGAGAAAACAAAATTGGAAATTTCTGTAATCACTAAAGTTAAGGGCATTGCATATTTCGACAGAAAAAAATGCTTTACCTTCAGATATAATCTTTTTTTTTTTTTTTTCCATGGGCCCAGCCGCTCCGTGGCATGTGGGATCTTCCCAGACTGGGGCATGAACCCGTGTCCCCTGCATCGGCAGGCAGACTCTCAACCACTGTGCCACCAGGGAAGTCCCAGATATAATCTTTAAAAATATTTCTTTATCATGTTGCCATTCATTTTCTGTTTTTCTCTTATTTTACTTTTTGAGGGAGATCTTTGTTTCCTATTTACCTTAGGATTAATTTAAATATCTCTACAAAAAGGACACTACAGTAAAGATTCTTAACTTCTCAAGGATATCCTTCATATAACAGAGCATCAGTTCACATATTAAGTAAGAATTTTACCACAGTATAACTCCTTTTACACTTACCCATTCTTTGTGTAATATATTTTACTTATAAATTTATAAATTCTACATTTCATTATTTTTCATGTATCAAATATCCTTTAAATAGTTATTAATACTGAAAGAATATGTACAACATGTTTACTCATTCCATTGCTTTTTATTCCTTCATAGAACTAAGTTTCTTCAGAAGATTAAACTCCCCTGTAAAACTTGCAAATTAAAATACTTTTCCCTTCTGAGTTTTCCCTTAATTCTCTTTTCTTGGATTTAATAATAAATCTAACTGGACCAGGAAGATCATTTATTCTTCTTGACTACTTCTGACTTTGTTTTCTTCCTCAGCCAAATCTGATTTCATTTTCTAAATGAGTATTATTTTGTTTCCTTCTTCACGGCAACATTTGGAAACTAGTTTTGATTATATTATCTGAACATATGGTCTTCTCCAAATGACAGACAACACTGGTCATATCTTTCTTTTTAGCCCTTATGTTTATGTGTGTTTAGGATTCTGCTATCTCTTCGTTTTTAGAAGCCATTCTCTCTGCCAATGGACATAATAATATAATTTTAAAAGGTAAGTGATTACTATCTAATGAAAGAATAACAGAGTGCTCATACTACATGTTAAATCATAAATTATATTTAATCTGATTATTGGATAAAACCCTTAAAGTTTGTTGTTTGCACACTGTGTGTATGTTAATAACAAAAAGAGCTTAGATTAAAAAAATCAATAAGATGAAAATCAATTTTTGCTTCAAGGAACATCTCAAAGAGATTATTCAGGTCTACCTAAACATCCCAACCTGAAAGTGATGCAGCTGATTACTGAATTTTCTGTGAAATACAGCAAATTGTCCTTTGTATTTACATGTGACCAGTGGCCAAAGTTGAAAAACTAAGGCTACTTCTTATCTATATTTCTTTGTGGTGAGTGTATGTGTAACTTTTCCTAATAAAAAAGAAGATAACGGAGTTTTACAGCATTTCGCTTCTAACTGTAACCCTTTTGTGTCTATGATTGGCTCCATTTCAAAACTTTTGGAGATGAATCTTTCAACTGTGTGGACTATAGATTTATCTAACTGGAACGTATCTACCATAACATGGTGAAATGTATGCAATTTAAAAGATTGAAACAGTTTTCTATGGTTTAGAGATCAGAGGACTCTGATTAAATAAAACTGGCTTTTCTTGAGTTGGATAAAATTTATATGAAAGACTCTGACTTAATGTTAGAATTAAATACTCATGAAATTAAAAATATACTTCTTGCTTATGAAGTGCTCTTTGCCTACCTTAGACAGTAGAAGGATTCTAATTTCATGTCATTTCCTCATTTATCTTGGCAAAAACAAGACAACCCCACAGAAATACATGATGTCTAAGCAAGATGTTGGCAATAACTCTCTGTGTCTGCAAAAAAATGTTGAATTTTATTTAATATCTCTAGATTAGTACTTTATTAAACAACACAAAGAAAATAGGGAGATATATCTTCTGATCCTATTCCTCTAATCCTGTATTTCTCTGGCTTTAAATTCTGTGCATGGAGTGAAATTCTTACTCAGACCTCAGTCTTAGATAAAATGGACCACAAACTGTAGAGAGTAGCTATCCTCAAACTTCTTATAGCTTTCCTGAGTAGTTCATAAGATTTGTTTGGTGTGTGTGTGAAATATTTTGGGGAGATTCAACTTTATTCTAATTGTTATTGTTACTAAAATTTTTAATAGTAGTAGAACTTCTTAAGACATACTATGACTAAAAACTGTCAACTCAAAAATAATGGAACAGGTTTAGATTTTTTGAAGATGGTGGAGTAGGAAGACCCTGAGCTCACCTCTGCCATGGGCACACCAAAATAAAACTATTTACATAGCAACTGTCAGTACAAGCAACCTGAAAACTAGTGAAAAATTGGTCCACAACTAAAGATATAAATAAAGAACCACAGTGGGATAGGTAGAAGAGATGGAGACACAGTATAGTCAAGACCGACCCCTTGGGTAGATGACCCATATAAGGGAGAATAATCACAATTGCAGAGGTTCTACCTAAGGGGTAAGGGATCTAAGTCCCACATCAGACTTCACAGTATAGGGAAGGAAGAGGAGCACCCAGAATATCTAGTTTTGAAGGCCAGCAGGACTTGCATACAAAGAACCAGATTGTGATAGAAAAAGGAGTGTCCCTTGTGTGTGTGTGTGTGTGTGTGTGTGTGTGCCCCTTAAAGAGCACACACAAAATCTTACATTTGACAAGACCCAGCGCAAGGCAGTAATTTGAGGCTGGGTCAGATTCATTTGTCGATGCCTCCTGGAAAAGAGGCAGCTAGGATTACCTTAGAGAGAGGGATGCTGGTGGCAGCCATTTTTGAAAGTTATACCATGAGGTCTCTGGTGCTGAAAAAGGCCATTTTGAGTCCTACATTTACCCTATTAGCACTGCAGGCTTATTGAACCACCAACAAATTGGCACCAGCCCCAAGACCCCAAAGACAAGCCAGCCAGCCACATGGAGAGACAGTCCCATCCACCAGTTGTGAAGCACCAAATGTGGGTCTCCCAGAGCCCCACAGTCACCTGCCCAGTAATCTGACTGCACACACTAGTGGGCCCAGGACACAGTCCTGAATATCACCAGGTCAAATAAGCCCCCAGAAACCCTGGGCTACTTGGCTAGCAATGCCACGGCCCACACCAGCCCACATGCTGCCTGACAGGCTTCACATGAGGCAGGACAAATCAGCCAACTGGGTCAATGTCCAGTCCCAACTACCAAAATTCTGATGGTATTCAGTTCCACCACATTATAAGGGTCCATGCAGTCCATATAGTGGGCAATCCTAGAGAATATAGTTGAGATAACCAGAGGGGATTTTGCTGCTGGCCTCCTTATAACTTCTCCCATATGAGGTCTCTTCTTGATAATTGGGAAATGTAACCTACTGACATAATACATAGAGATAAAAACAAGGAATTAGGCAAAATGAAGCAATAGAGGAATATGTTCCAAACAAATGGACAAGATAAAATCCCAGAAGAAGAAATAAGCAAAATGTAGATAAGCAATCTACATGATAAAGAGTTCAAGATAATGATCATAAAAATGCTGAACAAGCTTGAGCAAATGGATGAACACAATGAGGTTAACAAAGATTTAAAATATAAAAAAGAACCAAACAGAGTTAAGAATACAATAACTGAATTGAAAAATACACTAAAAAGGGCTTCCCTGGTGGCACAGTGGTTGAGAGTCTGCCTGCCGATTCAGGGACATGGATTCGTGCCCCGGTCTGGGAAGATCCCACATGCCGCAGAGCAGATGGGCCTGTGAGCCGTGGCTGCTGAGTCTGTGCAGCTGGAGCCTGTCCTCCACAACGGGAGAGGCCACAATGGTGAGAGGCCCGCGTACCACACACACAAAAAAAAAACACTAAAAGGAATTAATAGTACATTAATTAATACAGAAGAATGGATCAATGAACTTAAAGACAGAGTAGTGAAAATCTTCCAAACTAATAAATAAATAAATAAATAAATAAATAAATAAATAAATAGATAAATAAAAATTTAAAAATGAGAGCAGATTAAGAGACCTCAGAGACAATATCAAGCACACTAACATTCACTTTAAAGGGGTACCAGAAGGAAAAGAGAGAGAGAAAGGGGCAGAGAACATATTGGAAGATATAATACAGTAAGTCCCCTACATATGAACCTTCAAGTTGTGAACTTTCAAAGATGCAAAAGAATGTTCTCATGTCCAGTCATGTAAGTTAGTTCACGTGTCTGGTGTATGTTTTCATGTGTGTGCATCCTCTACAAGTGGTTGTGCTTTTGTGTACTTTACTGTAGAGTACTATATAGAGTACAGTACTACAGTATCTTTACTTCAAGCCCAGGATGTCAAGAAGCAAGTGTAAAAGCAGTGGTGATGTAGCTGGTACTGCTAAGAAGTGCCAGCTATTGTACTGTACTACTGTAGTTTTCAAGGTATTGTACTGTAAAATTTTTAAATGTTTACTTCTTGTGTTTGTTTCTTATGTATCAATTTGTGTGAAAAGTATTATAAACCTATTACAGTTCAGTAGTATAATAGCCAGTTGTGTTAGTTGGGTACCTATGCTAACTTTGTTGGACTTAAAGAACAAATTGGACACATGAACATGCTCTCAGAATAGAACTCATTCGTATGTAGGGGGCTTACTGTATCTAAAAACTTGCTTAGCTAGGAAAAAAATCAGACATCCAGGTTCAGGAAGCACAGAGAGTTCCAAACAAGATTAAACCAAAGAGGAACACACCAAAACACTCTAATTAAAATAGCAAAAAAATAAAGATGAAGAATTAAAATATACTATTTATATACAAGGAAACTCCCATAAGTCTTTCAGCTGACTTTTTAGCAAAACATTTGCAGGCCAGAATGGAAAGGCACAATATATTCAAAGTGAGAGAGGGGGAAGATGGAGGAAGAGTAGGACGCAGAGATCACCTTCCTCCCCTCAGATACACCAGAAATACATCTACATGTGGAACAACTCCTACAGAACACCTACTGAACACTGGCAGAAGACCTCAGACCTCCCAAAAGGCAAGAAACTCCCCACATACCTGGGTAGGGAAAAAGAAAAAAGGATAAACAGAGACAAAAGAATAGGGACGGGACCTGCACTAGTGGGAGGGAGCCATGAAGGAGGAAAGGTTTCCACACACTAGAAGCCCCTTCATGGGCAGAGACTGTGGGTGGCAGAAGGGGAGAGCTTCTGAGCCACGGAGAACAGTACAGCCACAGGGATGCGGAGGGCAAAGTGGAGAGATTCCTGCATAGAGGATCAGTGATGACCAGCACTCACCAGCCCGAAAGGCTTGTCAGCTCACCTGCTGGGGTGGGCGGGGCTGGGAGCTGAGGCTCGGGCTTCGGTCGGAGCGCAGGGAGAGGACTGGCAGTGAGAACACAGCCTGAAGGGGTTAGTGCACCACGGCTAACCAGGAGGGAGTGCAGGAAAAAGTCTGGAGCTGCCAAAGAGGCAAGAGACATTTTCTTCCCTCTTGTTTCCTGGTGCGTGAGGAGAGGGGATAAAGAGCGCTTCTTAAAGGAGCTCCAGAGAAGGGCGCAAACCATGGCTAACAGCATGGATCACCGAGACGGGCATGAGACGCTAAGGCTGCTGCTGCCGCACCAATAAGCCTGTGGGTGAGCACAGGTCACTATTCACACACCCCTTCCAGGGAGCCTGTGCAGCTCGCCACTGCTAGGGTCCCAGGATCCAGGGACACCTTTCCCGGGAGAACGCACGACATGCCTCAGTCTGGTGCAATGTCATGCCGGCCTCTGCCACCCAGGATCGCCCCGCAATCCATAACCCTCCTGCCTCCGGCATTGAGTGAGCCAGAGCCCCCGAATCAGTGGCTCTTTTAACCCCATCATGTCTGAGAGAAGAACAGACACCCTCGGGCAACCTAAATGCAAAGGCAGGGCCAAATCCAAAGCTGAATGCTGGGAGCTGTGGGAACAAAGAAGAGAAAGGGAAATCTCTCCCAGCAACCTCAAGAGCAGCGGATTAAATCCCCACAGTCAACTTGATGTACCCTGAGTCTGTGGAATATCTGAATACACAATGAATCATCACAAATTGAGGAGGTGGACTTTGAGAGCAAGATTTATTATTTTTTCCCCTTTTCCTCTTTTTGTGAGTGTGTATGTGTATGCTTCTGTGTGAAATTTTGTTGGTATAGCTTTGCTTTCACCATTTGTCCTAGGGTTCTATTTGTCTGCTTATTTTTGTTTTTACTTTTCAAAAAATATTTTTCTTAATAATTATTTTTTTATTTTAATAACTTTATTTTATTTTACCTTACTTTATTTTATTTTATCCTCCTTCTTTCTTTCTTTCTTTCTTTTTCTACTTTTTCTCCTTTTATTCTGAGACGTGTGGATGAAAGGCTCTTGGTACTTCAGCCAGGATTCAATGCTGTGCCTTGGAGGTGGAAGAGCCAACTTCAGGACACTGGTCCACAAGAGACTCCCTGCTCCACATAATATAAAATGGTGAAAATCTCCCAGATATCTCAATCTCAACACCAACACCCAACTTTACTCAATGACCAGCAAGCTACAGTGCTGGACAACCTATGCCAAACAACTAACAGGACAGGAACACAACACCACCCATTAGCAGAGAGGCTGCCTAAAATCATAATAAGTCCCCAGCCACCCCAAGGCACACCACCAGATGTGGACCTGCCCACCAGAAAGACAAGATCAAGCTTGATGCAGCAGAACACAGGCACTAGTCCCCTCCACCAGGAAGCCTACACAACCCACTGAACCAACCTTAACAACTGGGGACAGACACCAAAAACAATGGGAACAATGAACCTGAAGCCTGCAAAAAGGAGACCCCAAACACAGTAAGATAACCAAAATGAGAAGACAGACATAAACACACAGCAGATGAAGGAGCAAGATAAAAACACACCAGACCTAACAAATGAAGAGGGATTAGGCAGTCTACCTAAAAAACAATTCAGAATAATGATAGTAAAGATGATCCAAAACCTTGGAAATAGAATAGAGAAAAGGCAAGAAACATTTAACAAGGAACTAGAAGAACTAAAGATAAAACCAGCAATGATGAACAACACAATAAATAAATTAAAAATACTCTAGAAAGGTTCAATGGCAGAATAACTAAGATAGAAAAACGGATAGGTGACCTGGAAGATAAAATAGTGGAAATAACTACTGCAAAGCAGAATAAAGAAAAAAGAATGAAAAGAACTGAAGACAGTCTCAGAGACCTCTGGGACAACATTAAATGCACCAACATTCAAATTATAGGTGTTCCAGAAGAAGAAGAGAGAAAGAAAATGACTGAGAAAATATTTGAAAAGATTATATTTGAAAACTTCCCTAATATGATAAAGGAAAGAGTTAATCAAGTCCAGGGAGCAAAGAGAGTCTTATACAGGATAAATCCAAGGAGAAACACACTAAGACACATATTAATCAAACTTTCAAAAATTAAATAAAAAAAACATATTAAAAGCAGCAAGGGGTAAACAACAAATAACACACAAGGGAATCCCCATAAGTTTAATAGGTGATCTTACAGAAGAAACTCTGCAAGCCAGAAGGGACTGGCAGGACATATTTAAAGTGATGAAGGAGAAAAACCTGCAACCAAGATTACTCTACCCAGCAAGGATCTCATTCAGATTTGATGGAGAAATTAAAAGCTTTACAGACAAGCAAAACTTGAGAGAGTTCAGCACCACCAAACCAGGTTTCCAACAAATGCTAAAGGATCTTCTCTAGGCAAGAAACACAAGAGAAGGAAAAGATCTATAATAACAAACACAAAACAATTAAGAAAATGGGAACAGGGACATACATATCAATAACTACCTTAAATGTTAATGGATTAAAGCCTCCAACCAAAAGACACAGACTGGCTTAATGGATGCATAAATAAGACCCATATATATATGCTGTCTACAAGAGACCCACTTCAGACCTAGAGACACATACAGACTGAAAGTGAGGGGATGGAAAAAGATATTCCATGCAAATGGCAATCAAAGAAAGCTGGAGTAGCAATTCTCATATCAGACAAAATAGTTTTTAAAATAAAGACTATTAGAAGAGGCAAAGAAGGAAACTACATAATGATCAAGGGATCGATCCAAGAAGAAGATAAAACAATTGTAAATATGCACCCAACATAGGAGCACCTCAATACATAAGGCAAATACTAACAGCCATAAAAAGGGATATCGACAGTAACACATTCATATTTGGGGACTTTAACACACCACTTTCAACAATGGACAGATCATCCAAATGAAAATAAATAAATAAACACAAGCTTAAAATGATACATTAAACAAGATGGACTTAATTGATATTTATAGGAAATTCCATCCCAAAACAACAGAATACACATTTTTCTCAAGTGGTCATGGAACATCCTCCAGGATAGACCATATCTTGGGTCACAAATCAAGCTGTGGTAAATTTAAGAAACTTGAACTTGTATCAAGTATCTTTTCTGACCATAGCGCAATGAGACTAAATATCAATTACAGGAAAAGATCTGTAAAAAATACAAACACATGGAGACAAAACAATACACTACTTAATAACGAAGTGAACACTGAAGAAATCAAAGGGGAAATCAAAAAATACCTAGAAACAAATGACAACGGAGACAAACGACCCAAAACCTATGGGATGCTGCAAAAGCAGTTTTAGGAGGGAAGTTTATAGCAGTACAATCCTACTTTAAGAAACAAGAAACATCTCGAGAAAACAAACTCATTTTGCCCTAAAGCAATTAGAGAAAGAACAAAAAAACACCAAAGGTAGCAGAAGGAAAGAAATCATAAAGATCAGATCAGAAATAAATGAGAAAGAAATGAAGGAAATGATAACAAAGATCAATAAAACTAAAATCTGGTTTTTTGAGAAGGTAAACAAAATTGATAAACCATTAGCCAGACTCATCAAGAAAAAAAGGGAAAAGACTCAAATCAATAGAATTAGAAATGAAAAAGGAGAAGTAATAACTGACACTCAAAAGATCATGAGAGATTACTACAAGCAACTCAATGCCATAAAATGGACAACCTATAAGAAATGGACAAATTCTTAGAAATGCACAACCTGCCATGACTGAATCAGGAAGAAATAGAAATATGAACCGACAAATCACAAGCACTGAAATTGAAACTGTGATTAAAAATCTTCCAACAAACAAAAGCCCAGGACCAGATGGCTTCACAGGCGAATTCTATCAAACATTTAGAGAAGAGCTAACACCTATCCTTCTCAAACTCTTCCAAAATATAGCAGAGGGAGAAACACTCCCAAACTCATTCTACGAGGCCACCATCACCCTGATACCAAAACCAGACAAGGATGTCACAAAGAAAGAAAACTACAGGCCAATATCACTGATGAACATAGATGCACAAATCCTCAACAATATACTAGCAAACAGAATCCAACAGCACATTAAAAGTATCATACACCATGATCAAGTGGGGTTTATTCCAGGAATGCAAGGATTCTTCAATATCTGCAAATCAAACAATGTGATACACCATATTAACAAATTGGAGAAAATCCATATGGTCTTCTCAATAGATGCAGAGAAAGCTTTCAACAAAATTCAACACCCATTTATGATAAAAACCCTCCAGAGAGTAGGCATAGAGGGAACTTTCGTCAACTTAATAAAGGCCATATATTACAAACCCACAGCCAACAGCGTCCTCAATGGTGAAAAACTGAAAGCATTTCCACTAAGATCAGGAACAAGACAAGGTTGCCCACTCTCACCACTCTTATTCAACAGTTTTGGAAGTTTTTGCCACAGAAATCAGAGAAGAAAAGCAAATAAAAGTAATCCAAATTGGAAAAGATGAAGTAAAGCTGTCACTGTTTGCAGATGACATGATACTATACATAGAGAATCCTAAAGATGCTACCAGAAAACTACTAAAGCTAATCAATGAATTTGGTAAAGTTGCAGGATACAAAATTAATGCACAAAAAACTCTGGCATTCCTACCACTAATGATGAAAAACCTGAAAGTGAAATTAAGAAAACACTCCCATTTACCATTGCAACAAAAATAATAAAATATCTAGGAATAAACCTAACTAAGGAGACAAAAGACCAGTATGAAGAAAAGTATAAGACACTGATGAAAGAAATTAAGGATGATACAAATAGATGGAGAGATATACCATGTTCTTGGATTAGAAGAATCAACACTGTGAAAATGACTGTACTACCCAAAGCAATCGACAGATTCAATGCAATCCCCATCAAACTACCTGTGACATTTTTCACAGAAATAGAACAAAAAATTTTACAATTTGTATAGAAACACAAAAGATCCCAAATAGCCAAAGCAATCTTGAGAACAAAAAACGGAGCTGGAGGAATCAGGCTCCCTGACTTTACACTGTACTACAAAGCTACAGTAATCAAGACATTATGGTACTGGCACAAAAATAGAAAGATAGATCAATGGAACAGGATAGAAAGCCTAGAGATAAATCCATGCACATATGGTCACCTTATCTTTGATAAAGCAGGCAGGAATGTACAGTGGAGAAAGGACAGCCTCTTTAATAAATGGTGCTGGGAAAACTGGACAGGTACATGTAAAAGTATGAGATTAGATCACTCCCTGACACGATACACAAAAATAAGCTCAAAATGGATTAAAGACCAGAAACTATGGTAAGGCCAGAAATTATCAAACTCTTAGAGGAAACATAGGCAGAACACTCTATGACATAGATCACAGCAAGATCCTTTTTGACCCACCTCCTAGAGAAATGGAAATAAAAACAAAAATAAACAAATGGGACCTAATGAAACTTCAAAGCGTTTGTACAACAAAGGAAACCATAATCAAGACCAAAAGGCAACCCTCAAAATGGGAGAAAATATTTGCAAATGAAGCAATTGACAAAGGATTAGTCTTCGAAATTTACAAGCAGCGCATGCAGCTCAATAACAAAAAAACAAAAAAACCAATCCAAAAATGGTCAGAGGACCTAAATAGACATTTATCCAAAGAAGATATACAGACCACCAACAAACACATGAAAGAATGCCCAACATCAGTAATCATTAGAGAAATGCAAATCAAAGCTACAATGAGATATCATGTCACACCAGTCAGAATGGCCATCATCAAAAAATTTATAAACAACAAATGCTGGAGAGGGTGGGGAGAAAAGGGAACACTCTTGCACTGCTGGTGGGAATGTGAATTGGTACAGCCACTATGGAGAACAGTATGGAGGTTCCTTACAAAACTACAAATAGAACTGCCATATGACCCAGAAATCCCACTACTGGGCATATACCCTGAGAAAACCAAATTCAAAAAGAGTCATGTACCAAAATGTTCATTGCAGCTCTATTTTAATAGTGAGGAGATGGAAACAATCTAAGTGTCCATCATCAGATGAATGGATAAAGAAGATGTGGCATATATATACAATGGAATATTACTCAGCCATAAAAAGAAACGAAATTGAGCTATTTGTTATGAGGTGGATGGACCTAGAGTCTGTCATACAGAGTGAAGTAAGTCAGAAAGAGAAAGACAAATACCTTATGCTAACACATATATATGGAATTTAAGAAAAAAAAATGTCATTAAGAACCTAGGTGTAAGACAGGAATAAAGACCCAGACCTACTAGAGAGTGGACTTGAGGATATGTGGAGGGGGAAGGGTAAGCTGTGACAAAGTGAGAGAGTTGCATGGACATGTATACACTACCAAACGTAAAATAGATAGTTAGTGGGAAGAAGCCGCATAGCACAGGGAGATCAGGTCGGTGATTTGTGACCACCTAGAGGGCTGGGATAGGGAGGGTGGGAGGGAGGGAGATGCAAGAGGGAAGAGATATGGGAACATATGTATAACTGATTCACTTTGTTATAAAGCAGAAACTAACACACCATTGTAAAGCAATTATACTCCAATAAAGTTGTAATATATATATATATATATATATATTCAAAATACTGAAAGCACAAGAAATGTACAAAAAAAGAAAAAAATGAATACACTGTGTGTCAAAGCTACTATTCAGATATGAAGTAGAGATAAATAGTTTTATAGACAATCAAAATCTTAATATTTCACTGTTACTAAGTTGGCTTTACAAGCAATATTAAAGGGACTTCTTTAAATGGAAAAGACAACAACTAGAAATATCAAAATTATGAAAGGAAGACTCTTACTGGTATAGGAAAAATTAAAATAAATATAGTAAATCAACTAGTTAGAAAGCTAGTAGGAAGATTAAAAACAAAAGATGTAAATTCACATATATCTGCAATAAGTAGTTAAGGGACACACAAAATAAAAAATGTAATATATGATGTCAAAAACATTAAATGTTGTGGGGGGGATTAAAAATGCAGGGTTGTTAAAATGTGTTTGAACATAAGAGACACAAATTAATCACATGTATATAAGTTTTGCTATATATAACTCATGGTAACCACAAACCAAATATATATAATAAATAGATAATGTAATAATAAAAATAACTAAAAATAAGAAAAACTTACCAAAAATTTATAATAAATATTCACACAAGTGATGAGAAAATCCAAACATATTAAAGATAGTCATCAAATCACAGGGGAGAAGAGCAAGAAAAGTAAAAAAGGACATATAAGAACTACAAAAACAAATGCAAAGCAATGAACAAAATGACAATAACTACATACATGTCAATAATTACTTTAAACGAAAATGGACTAAATGCTCCAAGCAAAGGTCATAGGGTGGCTTAATGGATAAAAAACGGGACCCATCTATATGCTGCTTACAAGCGACTCACTACAGAATTCAAGACACAGACTGAATATGACAGAATGGGAAGAAGTATTATTTGCAAGTGGAAACAAACAAAAAGAAAGTTGAAGTAGCAATACTTATACAAAGATGGTAATAAAAAACAAAGAAAGAAGCTACATCATAATAAAGAGATCAATCCAATACAAGATATGATCATTGCAAATATATATGCACCCAACATAGGAGCTCCTAAATACATCAAGCAAATATTAACAAACATAAAGGGATAAATTGACAGTAACACAATAATAGTAAGGGACATTAACACTACACTTACCTCAAGTGATGTAACAGATCAGATGTAACAGATCCTGGACAGATCACGAGGACAAAAAATCCATAAGGAAACATTGGCTTTAAATAACACATTAGATCAGATAAGCTTAACTGATATATGTAGGATATCCCACCCCAAAGCAGCAGAATATACTTTTTTTTTCAACTGGAAATGGAACATTCTCTAAGATAGATCACATGCTAGGGACATAAAGCAAGGCAATAAATTTTAAAAGATTGAAATAATATCAAGCATCTTTTCCAACCACGACACTATGAGGCTAAAAATAAAGTATAAGAAAAAAACTACAAAAAACACAAACAGTTGGAGGCTAAACAATATTCTGCTAGACAGCCCATGGGTCACTGAAGGTATCAAAAAATGAAGTCAAGACATAATTGCAGACAAATGAAAATGAGAGTACAATAACCCAGAATCTATGGGACACAGCCCAAATGGTAAGAGCAAAGTGTATAACCATACATTCTTACCTCAGAAAACAATAAAAATCTCAAATAAATAAACTAACCTTACACCCAAATAAACTATAAAAAGAAGAATTTAAAAAAGGGACCCAAATATAGTAGAAGGAATGAATGATAAAGATCACAGCAGTAATAGCTACAATTGAGACTAAAAATCAATAGCAAAGGTTAATGAAACCAAAAGCTGGTTGTGTGAAAAGATAAACAAAATTTATAAACCTTTAGCAATATGCATCAAGAAAAAAAAAAGAAATCACCCAAATAAATAAAACATGAAAGAGAAGTCTCAACTGCTGCCTCAGAAATACAAAGAATTTTGACATTAATACAACAATATAATGGACAACTTAGAAGAAATTCTTAGAATTCAATCTTAAAAGAATGAATCAGGAATAAATGGAAAATATGAACAGACCAATTACCAGTAGAAGTTGAACTGTTATTCATAAAACTGACAACAAACAAAGGTCTGGAGCCAGAAGCTTTCATGGGTGAATTCTAAAAATTATTTAAAGAAGAGTTAAAATCTATATATTTCAAACTATTCAAAAAAATTAAAGAAAAAGGAAAGCTTCTCAACTCCTTCCACAAGGTCAGCATCACCTGGAAAACAAAACTAGACAAAGAAATTCCACACACACACAAAATTCCAGGTCAACATCATCAATGAAAACAAATGCAAAAATCCTCTAAAAAATTAGCAAACCAAATTCAACAGTATATTAAAAGGATCATACACTGTGAGCAAGTGGGATTTATCCCAGTGATGCAAGATGTTTCAATATTTGCAAATCAATCACTGTGATATATTACATTAACAAATTGAAGAATAAAAATCATATAACCATCTCAACAGATGAAGAAACAGCTTTTTTTTCTTTTTTTTCGTTTCGTGGGCCTCTCACTGATGTGGCCTCTCCCTTTGCGGAGCACAGGCTCCGGATGTTCAGGCTCAGTGGCCATGACTCACAGGCCTAGCCGCTCCATGGCCTGTGGGATCTTCCCAGACCGGGACACGAACCCATGTCCCCTGCATCAGCAGGTGGACTCTCAACCACTACGTCACCAGGGAAGCATGAAGAAACAGCTTTTGACAAAATTCAAGATCGATTTATGATAAAAACTCTCATAAAAGTTGACATAGATGGAACATACCTTAATGTAATAAAGGCCTTATATGACAAGCCCACACTTAACAACATACTCAATGGTGAAAAGCTGAAAAATTTCCCATAAGATCAGGAACAAGACAAGGTTGTCCAGTATCACCACTTGTATTCAACATAGTATTGGAAGTCTTAGCCTTAGCAATCAGACAAGAAAAAGGTGTAAAAGAAATCCAAATTGGAATGAAATTAAAACTGTCACTGTTTGCACATGACATAGTACTATATACAGAAAATCCTAAAGGCACCACCATGAAAAACTATTAGAACAAATAAATAAATTCAGCAAAGTTGAAGGATACAAATTTAAGATGCAGAATTCTGCTGCATTCTATACACTAACAATAAATTATCACAAAGAGAAATTAAGAAAACAGCCTTATTACAATTGCATTAAAAATAATAAAATACATAGGAGTAAATCTAAATAAGGAGGCAAATGGCCTGCACTCAAAAATCTATGACATTGATGACAGAAACTGAAGGCAACCCAAACAAATGGGAAGATATAAAATGCTCATTGATTGGAAGAATCAGTACAGCTAAAATGACCATACCACCCTAGCAATCTACAGACTCAATGCAATTTCTATTAAAAACCAGTGAAATTTTTCACAGGACTAAAAAAGTAATTCTAAAATTTGTATAGAAACACAAAAGACCCTGAATGCCACAAAAAATGATCTTGAGAAAGAAAAGCAAAGTTTATCACACTTCCTGATTTCAAATTATACTACAAAGCTATAGCAATCAAAACAGTTTAGAACTGGCACAAAAGTAGACACATAGCTCAATGAAACAAAATAGTCTGGATGAAGCCACACTTAGATGTTCAATTATTCTATGACAAAGAATGCATGAATATATAATGGCAAAACAATAGCCTCTAATCAATCGTGTTGGGAAAACTGAACAGTTCCATGCAAAAGAATCAAACTGGACTACTTTCTTACACAATATACAAAATTAAACTTGAAATAGACAAAAACTTAAATCTTAGATGTAAAACCATAAAAATCCTAGAATAAAACATAAACAGTATGCTTTTTGACATTGGCCTTAGCAGTAATTTTTTGGAAATGTCTCCTCAGGCAAGAGAAACAAAATAAAAAAATAAATAGTACTACATCAATCTAAATAACTTTTGCATAGTGAAGGAGACTATGAACAAAATAAAAAAAAAATTAAAAAAAAGCCTCCTGAATGGGAGAAGATATTTGCAAAAGATACATCTCTAAGGGGTTAATATCCAAAATATGCAAAGGACTCATACAACTTGATGTCAAGAAAAAGAAAAAAACAACCCAATAAAATATGGGCAGAGGAACTGAATAGACATTTTTTAAAGAAGACAGACAGATGGTCAACAGACATGAGAAAAGAAAGATGTTCGACATCACTAATCATCAGGGAAATGCAACTTAAAACCACAATGAGAGATCACCTCACACCTACCAGAATGGCCATGATCAAAAGGTCAACAAATAACAAGTGTTGGCAAAGATGTGGAGTAAAGCAAATCCTCATGCACTGTTTGTGTGACTATAAATTTTTGCAGTACTATGGAAAACAGTATGGAGTTTCCTCAAGAATTAAAGCTAGAACTCCCATACGACAAAGCAATTCCACTTCTGGGTATTCATCTGAAAACATGAAATCATTACTTGAAAAAGATATTTGCACCCCAATGTTCATAGCAGCATTATTTACAATAACTAAGAAATGGAAGTAATTACGTGTCTATTGATAGATGAATGTAAAAGGAATATGTGGTATGTGTGTGTGTATATATATATATATATATATATATATATATATACGTGTGTGTGTATATATGCAATATTACTCAGCCATACTAAAATAACAACATTTTGCCATTTGGATCAACATGAATGGAGGTAGAGGTGAAATACGTCAGACAGAGAACCATAAAAAACATATGATTCCACTCACAAGCGGAATCTAAAAGTCAGAAGATGGGACATCCCTGGTGGTCCAGTGGTTAACTCTGCACTTCTACTTCAGGTGCTGTGGGTTCGATCCATGGTTGGGAACTAAGATCCTGCATGCTGCATGGAACAACTGAAAAACAGAAGAAATGAACAAATATAACAAAATAGAAACAAATCACATATACAAAAATTAAACACGTGGTTGCCAGAGGACAGTGAGGTGGGATGATGAGTGAAATAGATGAGGGAGTTTAAGGTATACAAACTTCTGATTACACGATATATATGGGAATGGGAATGACATGGACACCTTGGGGAATATCATCAATAATATTTTAATAACTTTGTTGACAAGTGGTAACTAGACTTATAGACCGTTTTGTAATGTATAAAAATATTGAATAACTATGTTGTGAACTAACATGGTGTTGTAGGTCACTGACACATATTTCAACTAAAAAAGCAGCAGTTGCAAAGAGAGTAAATCTTAAAAGCAGTCACACACACACACATAAACTGTAACTACATGAGGTGATGGATGTTAACTAAACCTACTGTGGTGATCATTCCACAATATATACATATATCAAATGACTATGTCGTATACCTTGGGCAAATATAATATTACATGTTAACTCTATATAAATAAAGCTGAGAAAAAAATGTAAAGGTACCTAAGTCCCCATCCAAATCACTATTCAAGCATGCTGCCAAAAGCCTTAGTTTGATTCTTGGTGGAGTTGTCTGGAGTCAGGTACTTTTATAAAAATATAAGACAGAAGGAATCTTAGTCAAAGAGCAAGCTGAAAAAATTTCAGATACCTCAGTCGTACCAATATGGAAAGTTGCTTCAGATTTCTGATTTTAGTTTGTCAGTGTATAAACATGGCACAGATTGTAACACATCTATAGACTTTTGGGAGACCAGAGCTGCATGAACACAATTGGAAATATCTAATGGGTGTTATTTAGTCAATTCTATGCCATTCTAGAAGAAAGAAATAGTAAGGAAGAATAGTAATTTGTCTAATATGGAGGTTTCCAATGAAAAATAATCGTTTATTAAACTGAAAACAATGTAATTATAAAAAAAAATTTATTGTCTTTTTGTCTTGTAGCTGTGGAATATGCTACATTTTCTTCAAGATGAAAAACAGGAAAAAAACTTCCAGAAATTTAGTCTAATGTAACTGAATATGGCATACTTATTTTGCCATTTTGTAGAGAAAACTAATATTACACCAAAAAAAAAATGTGGTTATACTGCCCCTCCCCCACATTGTAGTTACCACAAACATGATTTCAATAATGCACTCTGGAATCAAAGAAACCCTTAGATTGAGGAGAGAATAGCCAAGGTGGAGCCATGCAGATGTAACTTCCTGGCTATCTTCAAGAAAGTATGAGTTGAAATATCTCTTTGAAAAAATTGAGTATGTAATAGATTGTCAGGCTTTAAAAATCAGCATGTCTTTTAGTAAGCCTGTCAGAGAATTAACTTCTGCAGGAAATAATTTAGTTTTTGACAAACCCAGTCCATTACTTTTTAGAATATCCCCCTCTTTATAATTTACAGATTACAAATTCATTGTGAAGTTCTACAGGTTCCTCTGGTCTCAATCTTTTATTAAAAAAAAAAAAAAAAAAAGGAAGGTGGATCCAGACTTAGATTTTATTTATTTGACAAGAAAATTGGTGGTTTTGTTCTTTTATCAGGTAGTATGTTATGGTTGTCTTTCTTTTTATGATATTAGCGTTCACTGCTTCTCAAATTTATGTCTTTTAAGTCATTACTACCTCTTCGGTTTTCATTTTTAGCTTGAGTGTATATAAATATTATAATATTTATAAAAAGATGGTCTTTTATATTTTTTAATTACTCTTCTATTATTCTTTGGTATAGTTGATATAGGATAAGAGGAGAAATACCTTCATTTTTTCTTTCCTATTTAAAAGGTGTCTAGATAAGGAATTGTCTCCCTAATGTCTTAGAACTTGACTAACTGGTTTTGTTTTCTTATCTAAGCATCATTAGAAACTCATGAGTTTAAACATATTGGATGAGTTTTAATTCATCGCAGTTCTTACTCAAGCATAAATTACTTCTTCTGGCCAGTAGGATTCACTTTACTTTGACTTCTGAACCTTTTGACACAACCATAGTGTTTGCCAAGTTTGTTAACATCCTTACTTTTTGTTAGATTTGGACACTAGAATTATTCATTACATTGCTATTTTTTTCTTTTTTCCTTTTTTTTTTTTTTTTTTTGCAGTACACAGACCTCTCACTGTTGTGGACTCTCCCGTTGCAGAGCACAGGCTCCGGATGCGCAGGCTCAGCGGCCATGGCTCACAGGCTTAGCCACTCCGCAGCATGTGGGATCTTCCCAGACTGGGGCACAAACCCATGTTCCCTGCATCCGCAGGCAGACTCTCAACCACTGTGCCACCAGGGAAGCCCCTGCATTGCTATTTTTAATCATTAAAAATTGTTTGATTTTTTTCTCTTAAAAGTTCAAAAATTATACTTTTTAATTTTTATAAATAAATATATGAATAAGGTTGAACAAATGAATAAGGTTCACAAATCACAAATCTGAATATCAATTTAATATAAAATCTGACTACTGTTAATTTTTCTAGAGTACCTGATTATACACATTTGATTATATTTGACACTAATTGAGAGGAAAAAAGTGGGCTACATTATAAGGTCTTGTTCTATGCTTCATATCAAACAGAAAATTCTAAAATACTTTTAACAATTTTCTCATAACTAAGCCTAGCTGTGATATTAATATAAATAAATGCCTTTGTTGAGGTATGCAGCTTTAAAAGATATATATTTTAATACTAAAACTGTGTGTATGGTTTTAGAAAATATAGGCTTTCCAAAATACAGAGGTAGCCCAAACTTGTAATTTATTCAGATTCTGTATAAATGTATAACATTCATTTAAATCAATGCAGTGATCAAGAACAGAATAACAGCCATGATGTTCTATCATGCACAAAATTTGGTAAAAAAAAGTTTTTATTTTTATTCAAATAGATGATATTGTTGACTGAAAAAAGTGCACAACCTGAAAGTTGCAAGTTATGTTTTATTCAGGGGGCAAAACTGAAAACTTAAGCCTGGGATACAGCATCTCAGATAACTCTGAGAGACTGCTCTGAAGAGGCAAAGGAGGAAACCAGGATATGTAGGAGTTTTTGCAACAAAGGCCAGGAAGTCAGAACATCATAAGATTACTGTTAATTAAAGAAAACCAGATATCTCAAGTTAAGGAATTTAGTGCTTTTCTATATATGGGAAGATGCAAGAGTCTGGGCTCACTGAAATCATTCCTTTGATATGTACCTCAGCTATCTGGATTCAGTATCCTGTGTTTTCTCATTCTGAGTTTCCTCAGGGTGCACCATCACCAAGGGGGTGGGGGGTGGCTACAGTGTCTGATGATTTGATGGTAGGAATTATATTTCTATCCTGAGTTCCCCCAGGGCTCACCATAGGGGCAGCTGTAATGTGATGTCTTGATGGCTGCAACGTCCTTTGTTTACTGATATGGCAAGCAATATTTTTCATTCACAATAACTGTGTCAAATTTACCTTTCAATCAATTCAATTTCATGAATTCTTTCATCAAAATTCAAAATCACCAGAAAAGGTCAGGAAAATTGTACATATGAAGCAGGAGAGTGTAATCTTGAACATTTGAAAAAATGTCTGTAATTTCGGTGATAGTGGATAATCAGAGGTGATTTACATAAATTTCAATTACAGATGGGTTGTAATGACTGTGAAGTCGTTGTCTAGCTGTCCACAACATAAACATGGGAAGGAAAGGCAATGGAAACAGGAAAGGCAAACAGAAACCTTGATATGGAATAAGTGGCAAAGAAACATTCATTTAGAGCAAATGTTCAAAATGTAAATAATTGTAGCAAAAAAAGTTGGTAGGGAATAAAATAGTATCTTTTAAAGAATCTACATTGTGGGTATATAGGCCAGAAAATGAAAGAGTAAAATGAAAAGGAAGACAAATTGTAGCTAGCGCAATGATAATCATTCTAGCAATCATTTGAATGGTTATTGTTGGACAATTGAGTGTTATAATTGCCACTTTGCTCTCTATTCACTATCTTTTTCATTCTTTTTCTTATATCTATACATAAATACAGTCATGTTTAAAAACACTGATATTCAGTGACCCAGCAATATCCCTGTAAATACTAAAATTACTGCAATTTGTTTCCAAATAAATTGGCTAAAACTCTGGGGTAATTTAACAAATGAGTTTTAAAATGTTGCATAGTTTCAAGATGTGTCTTTTGCTCTAAAGTAGAAAAAAGTTGTTTCAAACTGTCTGTGATCAAATTAACTGTGAACTGGCACATACAGTTTTTAGAATATGAATAAATCCAAATACTGTTGTATATTCACTAAACACAGTTTCCTGTCTAGAAAGAATACTATATAAGTGGAAGAATTTGTAGAGACAAGCAGGTAAATAATTTCTCTGATAAAAAATCCTCAGAATATGGTTTAATTCAAAGGAAACTGAAAATAAGATTTAATGGTTTGTGTCAAGCGCTACATCTCAAAATAGATAATAATAAGAGCTAATATGTGTATTTGCCTTGTTGTTTTAGTCAAGCAGTTTTATTTTTAAAAATGCTTTATTGAGAACTGTAAAGTTCACCCATTTAAAGTGTACTATGCATTAATTTTAGCATATTCAATGATATGTGCAACCTCAATTAAGTGAATTTTAAAACATTTTACCATCATATTAAGACACATGACCTTTGGCTATCATCTTTTAACACCCTATTTCTGGCCACCGTCCTAAGGAGCAGCTAATCTACTTTTTCTCTATAGATTTATGTAGTCTGGATATTTCATATAAGTTAAATCATATAATATATGGGGTTTTTTTGTGACTAGTTCCTATCACTCAGCATAATGTTTTCAAGGATCATTCATGTTGTAATATGTCTCAGTTCAGTACGAAATTCCTTTTTGTTTTTGAATGAATAATATTACATTGTGTTAACATACCACATTTTGTTTATTGGTGCTGTTTCTCTGAAAAAACCTAATACATGCGAGCACTATGTTACTGTGCAACATCATGCTTTAAGTTTCACAAAAATTTCCCTCTTCCATCACTATGTTAGAAGATAGTAGTAGGCTATAGAGAGACAATGTAGCATAATATGAAAGTCATAGATTTTTGTAATCAGATGTACCTGCAAACAACTCCTTAATTTGTTACAAAGTATTATATATAAGCAGGTAAATAACCACAATTTATGTAATTTCAAAGTGGGAGAAATGATCACTCATGTGAGTCTACTGAGATATGAAGTTGTATATCATATATAATGTGGTGATATGATCCCCAGGATGTACTGTTTGTCGACATATTTCCGTACCAAATACTAAATAGAGCCTTTTGGCAAGCTATGTCAGAAGATTTATGATTTAAAGATGTAGCTGACAGGAAGAATTTTGTCATATATTGACATCCACAAGATTACTTTATTAAATGTCAATTTATAGAAACTAGGTAAACAATGTAGTCAGTTTATTTCTGTTGCCTAAATGTTTTCAACAGCTTTCCTCCATTTAAATAATTTTTGGGTCACTAGATGTTACTGCTGACTTCAATAAATAATCTAAAAATTATTTTCAAACTCTGTAGTGTATAATAAAACCTCACTTTAAATCTCAATTTTGTAATATAGGACCTATCTAAAGAAGATATAGAGGCAAAATGAACTAAACAGTAGACAAAATAAAATGATATAATTCTAAGAAAAGTGTTCTGGTTGTGGGATTGCCATATATCTTTCTTTTCTGCACTGGGTCCATTCACTATCTAGAATGTGTTGTATTATAAGTTAACAAGAAATTTAGCTGCATATAAATCTTTATATCCATGATAAATGTGGAAGAAAAGTTAATCATCTTGTACTTACAAAAATGTGGACAGTCTTTGCATTTAAGTATGTCTACACATACAGGATTTTCCCACCAACATAGAAAGTGAAAATTTGGTGTTCTTTTATTTAAAAAACTATCAGTTTTGTACATTCTTAATACTAATATATTGATATACTCTCAAAACATTCATCATTTATCATTGAGAGCTTTCTTTTTTTTTTTTTTACTAGAATTGAATTAAATTGAGGGGAAATGAAGCAAAACTGTTATGTGATTCAAATACATTAAATTAATGCATGCAATGTATTGTGGCTAAATAGGTATGTATTTCAAGACAAAATTTTCAAATAATACTTTATTTCTACAAATATACTTTTTTTCTCCAAACCTATCATGTTGAGAATGTATATGTGGCATGTCTAATGCAAAGACAAAATAGCTTTAAGTATTTGCTTCTTAAATGGATGAATAAAACTGAATCCAATACAAAAAATGTTGAGGTCTGTAGAGGATGGGACTGATACTAGATTAAAAATTTAAAAAATGATTTGTTTAACTGTAGCCACTTAAAAGTACTACTACTTTTTCGAACTTATTAAAGAGTCTAATTTCTGGAAGGATTGGCCTGGTTCTTTGCTGACTAGAACTGATTAGCTTTGCTGGGCTAAATGTAGGTCAAACTTGAACTAGCAAAACTTGTAGTATTTAACTATCATTCCAATACAATGAGTCTGTCTATAGGGCATTCTTTTATGTTCCAAAGCATAAGTAACTTGAAATTATTGTATGTGGCTATGGTTACAAAATAATGATTAATGCTAGATACTAAAATTCCTATAGCAACATGATTCAAACAGAGTTCATGTTTTCAGAAGTGCCCA
This sequence comes from Monodon monoceros, assembly GCF_005190385.1. Lineage (NCBI taxonomy): Eukaryota > Metazoa > Chordata > Mammalia > Artiodactyla > Monodontidae > Monodon > Monodon monoceros. The sequence continues at coordinate 12,908 of NW_021697799.1, read as the reverse complement.
ACAAGCATAATCTGTTGATTTTGAGGAAGCATGATAAGTTTCAGGTTTATTTTCAGAGACATTCCCATTTCTTGATTATTTGTGGTATTTTCTCTCATTTATAAATGATTTCTTCCTTAAATGTTAATTTTTGTACTAGAAATTTTTAAATAAAATATCTAGCAGAGTAACATTAGAATAATCCCTAGGGTGAGTTTTACTATTATAACATTTACTACATTTGATTACTGGCATTTTTTTGATCTTCATTTTAGTACATAACTGTGAAAGATAATTTTAGTTTTATAAAGAGATGAGAATTGAACTACTTTTTTCTGATAAGGGAAGCTAAGAATAAATTTCTAAAAATGTGTAACAATTTTATTTTTTCAAAGTGTTATTGAGTGTCTATATTGAATTCAGTATGAATTAGAAAATAGACAAGCATAAAATGATTCTTAATTTCATTAGTCAAAAGAGGAATGCAGATTAAAAATACAATAAATTGATTATACCTACTGAAATGGGAAAAACAAAACAATAGCAACAATAATATGAAAAGAAAACCCTGACAATATCAAGCATTGAGTAAGATGTAGTTTCTGGAACTCATATATAGGTGGTGGAAATTCAAAATGGTACAGTCATTTTAGAATACAGTTTGGCAGTTTCTTATGAGTTCACACATACACTTACTTATTATTCCAGGAATCCCACTTCAAGGTATTTACCCAATAAAATAAAAACATGTTCATATAAAACACAGTAAGTAAATGTTTAGAGTGGATTTATATAATCATCTAAAACCAGTAAAAATCCAAATGTCAGTCAACTGGCAAGTGCATAACCAAACTGTAGAATGACTATAAGTTAAAGAGAATTAACTTATTAAACACACAAAACATGGACAAATCACAAATGTATCATGCAATTTAAAAATATCCACACTCTAAAGTGTGTATTTAATATAACTCCATTGATATGATATTGTAAAAAACAAACAAAAAATACTATCAGGAGAGGAAATATCAGTGTTGCCAGAGGGTGGAGGTTGAGGAAAATGTTGATCACCTCTTGGCTTGGGAGAAGGTTTGGAATCACTGATTTATATACTGATTGTGGTGATGGCTACACAATGAGAGCTTTTAAAACTTGGAGAATTATACACACAGAAAAGGACAAAATATTTAAAAGAAAAATTCTGGTGAATAGATGTGTTATTTTATGGTTGCTATATTCATATAATTGATTAAACAACATTTAAAAGAAATGGGTTGGATCATTGTGTTTTCATTGTCATTTGTCTCTAGGTATTTTTTTAATTTCCTCTTTGATTTCTTCAGTGATCTATTGGTTGACAAATAAAACTAGAAAGGAAAAAGGAGAAGTTACAACTGACACCACAGAAATACAAAGGATCATAAGAGATTACTACCAGCAACTGTATGCCAATAAAATGGACAACCTAGAAGAAAGTGGCAAAATTTTAGAAATGTACAAACTTTGAAGACTGAACCAGGAAGAAATATAATATATATATATATAAAAACTCACAAGTAATGAAATTGAAACAGGGATTAAAATCTTCCAACAAACAAAAGTCCAGGACAAGATGGCTTCACAGGTGACCTCTATCAAACATTTAGAGAGAGCTAACACCTACTCTTCCAAAAAGTTGCAGAGGAAGGATCACTCCCAAACTCATTCTATGAGGCCACCATCACCCTGATACCAAACCAGAAAAAGGTATCACACACATACAAAAAGAAAGAAAATTACAGGCCAATATCACCGATGAACACAGACACAAAAATTCTCAACAAAATACTAGCAAAGCAAATCCAGCAATGCATTAAAAGGCTCATACACTATGATCAAGTGAGATTTACCCCAAGGATGCAAGGAATTTTCAATATCCACAGATCAATCAGGGTGATACACCATGTTAAAAAATTGAAGAATAAAAACAATGTGATAATTTCAATAGCTGCAAAAAAATCTTTTGACAAAATTCAACACCCATTTAAGGTAACAACTCTCCAGATAACAACACACAGAAATGGGTGTTGTTTATAATAACAGCACACATTTATGATAACAACTCTCAACACCCGTTTATGATAGCAACTCTCCATTTATGATAACAACTCTCCAGAAAGTGGACATAGAGGGAACATAACTCAACATAATAAAGGCCAAAAAAACCAAACCCACAGCAAACATCATTTTCAATGGTGAAAAACTGAAGAATTTCCTCTAATATCAGGAAGAAGAAATGGATGTCCACGTTCTCCTCTATTATTCAACATAGTTTTGGAAGTCCTAGCCATGGCAATCAGAGAAGAAAAAGAATTAAAGGAATCCAAATTGGAAAAGAAGAAGTAAAACAGTCACTGTTTACAGATGACATGGGACTATACAGAAAAAATCCTAAAGATTCTACCAGGAAAACACTAGCACTCATCAATGAATTTGGTAAAATTGCAGGATAGAAAATTAATACACAGAAATCTCTTGCATTCCTATACACTAACAATGAAAAATCAGAAAGAAAAATCAAGGAAACAATACATTTACCATCACAAAAAAAAGAATAAAATACCTAGGAATAAATCTACCTAAGGAGGTAAAAGACCTGTTCTCAGAAAATGATGAAAAAGATAGTGATGAAAAAAATAAAAGGTAACACAGATGAAGACATATACCATGTTATTGGATTGGAAAAATCAATATTGTAAAAATGACTATAATACCCAAAGCAATCTACAAATTCAGTGCAATCTCTATCAAATTACCAATGGTATTTTTCACAGAGCTAGAACAAAAAAATCACAATTTGTATGGAAACACAAAAGACCCTGAAGAGCCAAAGCAATCTTGAGAACGAAAAACGGAGCTGGAGGAATCAGGCTCCTTGACTTCAGACTATACTACAAAGCTACAGTAATCGAGACAGTATGGTACAGGCACACATATAGAAAGATAGATCAATGAAACAGGATAGAAAGCCCAGAGATAAACCCACGTACATATGGTCAACTTATCTTTGAAAAAGGAGGCAGGAATGTACAGTGGAGAAAGGACAGCCTCTTCAATAAGTGGTGCTGGGAAAACTGGACAAGTACAAGTAAAAGTATGAGATTAGAACACTTCCTAACACCATACACAAAAATAAAATAAAAAATGGATTAAAGACCTAAATGTAAGGCCAGAAACTATCAAACTCTTAGAGGAAAACATAAGCAGAACACTCTCTGACATAAATCACAGCAAGCTCTTTTTCAATCCACTTCTTAAAGCAGTGAAAATGAAAACAAAAATGGACCTAATTAAACTTAAAGGCTTTTGCACAGCAAATGAAACCATAAACAATACGAAAAGGTAACCCAGAGAATAGGAGAAAATAGCTGCAAAAGAAGCAACCAACAAGGGATTAATCTCCAAAATATACAAACAGCTCATGCAGCTCAATATAAAAAATAAAACAAAACACACACACAATAAAAAAAATGGGTGGAAAATCTTAATAGACATTTCTCCAAAGAAGACATACAGATGGCTAAAAAGCACATGAAAAGATGCTCATCATCACTAATTATTAAAGGAATGTAAATCAAAACAACAACAATAAGCAGCTCCCCTGGTGGTGCAGTGGTTGAGAGTCTGCCTGCGGATGCTGCTGATGCAGGGGACGTGGGCGGCTGGGCCCGTGAGCCATGGCCACTTAGCCTGCACATCTGGAGCCTGTGCTCCACAACGGGAGAGGACACAACAGTGAGAGGCCTGCGTACCGCAAAAAAAAAAAAAAAAACACCCAATGAGGTATCACCTCACACCAGCCAGAATGACCATCATCAAAAAAATCTACAAACAGTAACTGCTGGAGTGGGTGTGGAGATAAGAGAACCCTTCTACACTGTTGGTGGGAATGTAAACTGGTACAGCCAATATGGAAAACAGTATGGAAAATCCTTAAAAAAACTAAAAATAACACTACCATATGACCTAGCAATCCCACTCCTGGGCATATATCCACAGAAAATCATAATGAGAAAAGGTACAAGCACCTCAATGTTCATTGCAGCACTATTTACAATAGTGTGGACATGGAAGCAAACTAAATGTCCATCAACAGAGGAATGGATAAAGAAGGTGTGGTACATAGATACAATCGAATATTACTCAGCCATAAAAAAGAATGAAATAATGCCATTTGCAGCAACATGGATGGACCTAGAGATCATACTGAATGAGGTAAGTCACACAGAATAAGACAAATATCATGTGATATTGATTATATGTGGAATCTAAAAATGGGTACAAATGAATTTATCTACAAAACAGAAATAGTCAGATGTAGAAAACAAGCTAAGTGTTACCAGGGGGTAAGGGAGGGAGGGATAAATTGGGAGATTGGGATTGACATATACACACTACTATATATAAAATAGATAATTAATAAGGACCTACTGTACAGCAAAGGGAACTCTACTCAATACTCTGTAATGTCCTATATTGGAAAATAATCTAAAAAAGAGTGGAGATATATATATATATATATATATATATATATGTATATGTATAACTTTTTCACTTTGTTGTAAACTTGAAACTAACACTTCATTGTAAATCTATACTCCAATAAAAATAAAACAATAAAAAAAGAGAAATAAAAGAAATTTGTTGATCCTAGTAAGGCAATATTCAGTTAATGTAGTAAATCCCCAGAAGAGGTCAAGCTGGTGGAATAGGAGAACCTGGGAATCACCTCTCCCCACAAGTACATTAAAAATGCATCTATAAGTGGAACAATTCACATAGAGCACCTGCTGACAACTAGCAGAGGACCTCAGACACCTAAAAGGACAAGAAAAGATCCCCTCATAATCAGGTAAGACGAAAGAGAGAAAAGGAAGAAAAAGAAAAGAAGAAAGGGGATGGAACCTGCAACGCTTGGTGGGAGCTGAAGGAGAGGAGAGGTTATCACACCTGGGGCAGTTCTCTCACCAGTGAGATCTGCTGAAATAGAGGGGATGATTTGGGGGCTACTGGAGGAAAACACAGTGGCCAGTCTATGGCAGGCAGGACAGAGCAAGACTTGCATGGATAGTCCATGTCACAGCCCTGCATGCCACAGCCTGAAATGGGTATCTGCCAGGGCTGGTGGGGGCTGGGTGCTGAAGCATGGACTTTGGAAAGAAGACCCTAGGAAAAGACTGCTGTTGGCTGCATGTAGATGGCCTGAAGGGACAGAAGTGAAATGCCTTTCTGTGTGAGACAGCCTGAAGGTACCAGAATGAGGAGCTCTGCAGCAGGGAATGCTCTTGGAGAAAGCACAGACTGCATTGGAAGTGAGATGCCATTGTTGAGTGACATATGAGGGGCAGGGAAGCCATCACTGCCTCTCTCCCCACATACCAGCTCCTGCCTCAGCAGGCTCTGGGAGGGAATACCACCAGAGGGAGCCCACACACCCCAGTCATTGCCACCTTGTCCCCCTCATGCCTGATAGAGCACACGCACCTCAGTTGTTCATCACCTCCTGCCGGCCCCAGCTCCATGAGCACTGAGGGGGTTCCCACTGGAGTCACCATGTGTACTCCAGTTGTTGCCACCTTGTGCCCCTCAGGCCTAAGTGGGTGTGCATATTCCCAATGTGCTGCAACCTCCTGATGGCCCCTGCCACCACAGATAGTAGAGGGGAATCCTATTAGGGTGAGGTCGTGTGTCCCAGTCTTGCCACCTTATTCCTCTTCCTCCTGAGTAAGCACATGTCACAGTCAATCACCATCACTTGCCCCTCCCACTTAAGTTAGCAAGCTTGCTCCAGTCAGTCATTGCCTTCACCTCCCTCTCACCTGGGTGGGGAGCAGATGCCTGAGGAAGGCCCACATGCAGAGGTGGTGTCAAAACCAAAGCTGAGCCCCAGGGGCTGTGTGACTAAGAAAGAACTGAAATCTCTCTTTGCAGCTGCACAGACCACAAATTAAACCCACGCAGTTGGCTTAGTGAACCCTGTGTCTGCAGAACATTTGAATGGACAAGTCCTCCTACAACTGAGAAGTGTCTAGCTGTAGCAGGTGTGGATTTTGTGGGCATGTATATGAGGGGGTTGGGCCAGGTCAGAGTGTGAGCTGCCCCCACAGTGCCCACAGCAGGTATAGAGACCTACCTAGAGGTCTTGGAATGCCTCCTGGGGAGGTGGGGGTTGGCTGTGGCTTGCAACGGGGGGGGAAACACTGATGGGGAAAGTGAGGTGACAGAGAAATATGTTGCAGATGAAAGAGCAAGGTAAAAACTTACAAGACTAACTAAATGAAGAAGATAAGCAATCTACCTGAAAAATAATTCAGAATACTGATAGTAAAGATAATCCAAGATCTCAGAAAAAGAATGGAGGCACAGATCAAGAACATAAAAGAAATGTTCCACAAGGACCTAGAAGAACTGAAGAACAAACAAACAGTGATGAACAATACAATAAATGCAATGAAAAATACACTGGAAGGATTCAATAGCAGAATAACTGAGAGAGAAGAATGGAGAAGTGAGCTGGAAGATAGAATGGTGGAAGCCACTGCCATGGAACAGAATAAAGAAAAAAGAATGAAAAGAAATAAAGACAGTTTCAGAGACTTCTGGGACAATATTAAATGCACCAACATTCAAATTATAGAGGTCCCAGAAGAAGAAGAGAAAAAGAAAGGGACTGAGAAAATATTTGAAGAGATTATAGTCAAAAACTTCCCTAACATGGAAAAGGAAATAATCAATCAAGTCCAGGAAGTTCAGAGTCCCATACAGGATAAACCCAAGGAGGAGTACAACAAGACATATTAATCAAACTATCAAAAATTAAATACAAAGAAAAAAATATCAAAAGCAGCAAGGGAAAACAACAAATTACATACAAGGGAATATTCATAAGGTTATCAGCTGACTTTTCAGTAGAAACTCTGAAGGCCAGAAGGGAGTGGCAGTATATATTTAATGTAATGAAAGGGAAAATCCTGCAACCAAGATTACTCTCTCCAGCAAGGATCTCATTCAAACTCCACAGAGAAATCAAAGGCTTTACAGACAAGCAAAAGCTAAGAGAATTCAGCACCACGAAAGCAGCTTTACAATAAATGCTCAAGAAGCTTCTCTAGCCAGGAAACACAAGAGAAGAAAACGACCTAAGAAAACAAACCCAAAACAATTAATAAAATGGAAATAGGAAAATACATACTGATTATTACCTTAAATGTAAATGGATTAAATGCTCCAACCAAAAGACATAGACTGGCTGAATGGATACAAAAACAGGACCTGTCTACAAGAGACACACTTCAGACCTAGAGACACATACAGACTGAAAGTGAGCAGATGGAAAAAGATATTTCATGCAAATGGAAATCAAAAGAAAGCTGGAGTAGCTACAAAATAGACTTTAAGAGAGAGATTGTTACAAGAGGCAAGGAAGGACACTTCATAATAATCAAGGTATTAATCCAAGAAGAAGACATAACAACTGTAAATATATAGACAGTCTACATTGGAGCAGCTCAATGTATAAGACAAATGCTAACAGCCATAAAAGATGAAATCAACAGTAACACAATAATAGTGGGGGACTTTGACACTCTACTTACACCAATGGACAGATCATTCAGACAGAAAATTAGTAAGGAAACACAAGGCTTAAATGACACATAAGACCAGATAGACTTAATTGATAATTATAGGGCATAAATATAGGGCATAATAAAGACTTCATTCTCTTTAAATTCATTTTCTAATTTTTCCCTTTTTTCTCAGTTGTTATGAATTAAATTTAAAAAATCATATTTAACTAAAATATTGAGCTAATAGCCTTATGTGATGTTTGCCAAGGAGCAAATCTTTTTTCATATTAAAAAAAGGAAATAACTCTAGGTATAAAATAACTATGAAATACCAATTCTTTATGGAAATATGTCCATAATACCAAATTATATTTTTGGATTAAGGAAATCATAAAAAAAGTTTTCTTTTATATTTAATTATATAGTTTTTCCTATCCCAATTGTTTTACTCTGGTCTAACATGTTTTTTTTTTTCTTTTTTTATATCTCTAGTCAAGGTTATGAACCAATCTGGGGGTAGGAAACTACCATAGTGCTTGTGGTGGGGACTGAAATTTCCTCAAAATGAGCTCACAAATTGGATTGTTAACACCAAGAAATTGTATGAATGGTTCTAATGGTTTTGTCTTCTATTACCTGAGATTAAATACTCTTAATGCAGATTATTTATCCTGTTAAGAAAATAATTGGTACACTGGAACAGTTTTTTTCTTTCATGAGAAGATGCTTCTATTAAGCCAGAAAAATATAGATTCTTAGCACAATTAGTTTATTTTTATTTGTTTCCCTCTGTTATTTATTATTATTGTGACAATATTTAAGCATATGATATACAATTTTAGTGCTAAAGAAAATATTTTTGTGGTCATATGTTTACAAGTATTGTAATGATGTTTAAGTGAAATGCAAAAACAGCATTTTTTTTCAGAAATAAAATGTCAAATATTTTTACAAGTCAGATGAAAATTACTTTGGGAATTTACAGTAAAGAATCTAGATAATTATCTCTATTCTCTGATGCAAGTTTGTACACTTAACTATATGCAATTATTTTCTAAATTATAAATGTTTCATTTTTGGTGGCCAGGTTAACAGCCTCATATGTCTATGACAAAAGACGGTTGGAATAATACTCTTAGTATTATATCTATACTTAAGGAGAAGAAGCATATTTATGATTCTTTTAGTTGCCTGCAGTGACATACTAAATTAAACCAATGACTGAGCGTCATAAGTGTCTTTCAGTAATTGTTAATATTTTGTAAACCGCATGTATAATAGTCAACAGAAACTTATCCACCTAGGGCTAATTAGGAATTAATTTAAATATATGTAGAACATAATTAATATTAGAAGGTGACAACTAGCATATTATCTGAACTTGAAAAAAATGTGGGGTTTGCTACAATTTAATTAAAAGATCAAAATATTGAAACAAAAAAATTGCAATCACTTAAGGTAGGTTTACTTTATGTGTATATTTTTCCTTTATTAGAAAATTGGAACTTGGGACTCCTGACTTGTGAGTCTCATTTACAAGTAGTCTCCAAACAAATCTGAAATATATATTTAGTGATTTTGGAATTTGTTATTGATCCCAAAGTATATACTCAACTCAGCTTTTTCAAGGCTTGTAGATAAAGAAGGCGTTATAGGCCAAGATCTCACAGGATGGGTTCAGATCAGAAGCACTCTAACAAAAAATGACAGTGTAGTCAGCCATAATTTATTTCTTGTTTGCCTCTAAATCCCATCCTCTCAAATAGATGTGAAGGAGATCATAGAATTTTGTTTTCAGGGAGGTGAGATTTATAGATGGTAGCTATGGAAGTTTTTGTAATTAAAGAATTTTAACGAATGCTTTGAAATCCACAAATTCTGAGTAAAGCTTGATATGGATTTTTTTGACTCATATGGTTTAGGGAATGTCAAGAAGAAAATATAAAATTGCCAAATTTGATATTATTCTAACTATAAATACCATAAAGTATCAGTTTGTCTTTGATGTGATTATCTGGATTTTTAAAAATTCTTTATTGGAGTATAATTGTTCCACAATGGTGTGTTAGCATCTGCTCCACAGCAAAGCGAATCAGCCACACACATACACATGCTCCCACATCTCTACCCTCTTGTGCCCCCCTCCCTCTCAACCTCCCCAGCCCACCCCTCCAGGCAGTCACAAAGCACTGAGCTGATCTCCCTGTGCTATGCGGCTGCCTCCCACCAGCCATCCACCCTACGCTTGGCAGTGTATATATGTCCATGCCACTCTCTCACCCTGTCACAGCTCACATTTCCCCCTACCCATATGCTCAAGTCCACTCTCCAGTAGGTCTGTGTCTTTATTCCTGTCTTACACCTAGGTTCTTCATGACATTTTTTTAAATTAAATTCCTTATATATGTGTTAGCATAAGGTACTTGTCTTTCTCTTTCTGACATACTTCACTCTGTATTACAGACTCTAGGTCCATCCACCTCATTACAAATAGATCAATTTCGTATCTTCTCATGGCTGAGTAATACTCCATTGTATATATGTGCCACATCTTCTTTACCCATTCATCCAATAATGGACACTTAGATTGTTTCCATTTCCAGGCTACTGTAAATAGAGCTGCAATGAATATTTTGGTACATGACTATTCTTGAATTGTGGTTTTCTCAGGGTATATGCTCAGTAGTGGGATTGCTGGATCATATGGTAGTTCTATTTGTAGTTTTGTAAGGAACCACCATACTGTTCTCCATAGTGGCTGTACCAATTCACATTCCCACCAGCAGTGCAAGAGTGTTCCCTTTTCTCCACACTCCCTCCAGCATTTCCTGTTTCTAGATTTTTTGATGAAGTCCATTCTGACTGGTGTGAGATGATATCTCATTGTAGTTTGATTTGCATTTATCTAATGCTTAATGATGTTGAGCATTCTTTCATGTGTTTGTTAGCAGTCTGTATATCTTCTTTGGAGAAATCTCTATTAAGGCTTTCTGCCCATTTTTGGATTGAGTTGTTTGTTTTTCTGTTATTGAGCTGCATGAGCTGCTTATATATTTGGATATTAATCCTTTGTCAGTAGCTTCATTGGCAAATATTTTCTCCCATTCTGAGGGTTGTCTTTTGGTCTTGTTTATGGTTTCCTTTTCTGTGCAAAAGCTTTGAAGCTTCTTTAGGTCCCATTTGTTTATTTTTGTTTTTATTTCCACTTCTCTAGGAGGTGGGTCATAAAGGATCTTTCTGTGATTTATGTTATAGAGTGTTCTGCCTATGTTTTCCTCTAAGAGGTTGATAGTTTCTGGCAGTACAATTAGGTCTTTAATCCATTTTGAGGTTATTTTTGTGTATGATGTTACGGAGTGATCTAATCTCATATTTTTACATGTACCTGTCCAGTTTTCCCAGCACCACTTATTGAAGAGGCTGCCCTTTCTCCACTGTATATTCCTGCTTCCTTTATCAAAGATAAGGTGACCATATGTGCGTGGGTTTATCTCTGGGCTTTCCATCCTTTTCCATTGATTGATCTTTCTGTTTTTGTGCCAGTACCATACTTTCTTGATTACTGTAGCTTTGTAGTACAGTGTGAAGTCAGGGAGCCTGATTCCTCCAGCTCCTTTCTTCGTTCTCAAGATTGCTTTGGCTCTTCAGGGTCTTTTGTATTCCATACAAATTGTGAAATATTTTGTTCTAGTTCTGTGAAAAATGTCAGTGGTACTTTGATAGGGATTGCCTTGAATCTGTAGATTGCTTTTGGTAGTAGAACCATTTTCACAATGTTGATTCTTCCAATCCAAGAACATGGTATAACTCTCCATCTATTTGTATCATTTTTAATTTCTTTCATCAGTGTCTTATAATTTTCTGCATACAGGTCTTTTGTCTCCTTAGGTAGGTTTATTCCTAGATATTTTATTCTTTTTGTTGCAATGGTAAATGGGAGTGTTTTCTTGATTTCACTTTCAGATTTCTCATCATTAGTGTATAGGAATGCTAGAGATTTCTGTGCATTAATTTTGTATCCTGCTACTTTACCTAATTCATTGATTAGCTCTAGCAGTTTTCTGGTAGCATCTTTAGGATTCTTTATGTATAGCATCATGCCATCTGCAAACAGTGACAGCTTTACTTCTTTTCTGATTTGGATTCCTTTTATTTCCTTTTCTTCTCTGAGTGCTGTGGCTAAAACTTCCAAAACTATGTTGAATAACAGTGGTGAGAGTGGGCAACCTTGTCTTGTTCCTGATCTTAGTGGAAATGCTTTCAGTTTTTCACCATTGACGGTGATGTTGGCTGTGGGTTTGTCATATATGATCTTTATTATGTTGACGAAAGTTCCCTCTATGCCTACTTTCCGGAGGGTTGTTTTTTTATCATAAATGGGTGTTGAATTTTGTCAAAAGGTTTCTCTGCATCTATTGAGATGATCATATGGTTCTTCTCCTTCATTTTGTTAATATGGTTTAGCACACTGATAGATTTGCGTATATTGAAGAATCCTTGCATTCCTGGAATAAACCCCACTTGATCATGGTGTATGATACTTTTAATGTGCTGTTGGATTCTGTTTGCTAGTATATTGTTGAGGATTTGTGCATCTATGTTCATCAGTGATATTGGCCTGTAGTTTTCTTTCTTTGTGACATCCTTGTCTGGTTTTGGTATCAAGGTGATGGTGGCCTCGTTGAATAAGTTTGAGAGTGTTCCTCCCTCTGCTATATTTTGGAAGAGTTTGAGAAGGGTAGGTGTTAGCTCTTCTCTAAATGTTTGATAGAATTTGCCTGTGAAGGCATCTGGTCCTGGGCTTTTGTTTGTTGGAAGATTTTTCATCACAGTTTCAATTTCAGCGCTTGTGATTGGTCTGTTCATATTTTCTATTTCTTCCTGATTCAGTCTTGGCAGTTGTGCATTTCTAAGAATTTGTCCCCTTCTTCCAGGTTGTCCATTTTATTGGCATAGAGTTGCTTGTAGTAATCTCTCATGATCTTTTGTATTTCTGCAGTGTGAGTTGTTACTTCTACTTTATCATTTCTAATTCTATTGATTTGAGTCTTCTCCCTTTTTTTCTTGATGAGTCTGGCTAATGGTTTATCAATTGTGTTTATCTTCTCAAAGAACATACTTTTAGTTTTATTGATCTTTGCTATCATTTCGTTCATTTCTTTTTCATTTATTTCTGATCTGATCTTTATGATTTCTTTCCTCTGCTAACTTTGTGGTTATTTTTTGTTCTTCTTTCTCCAATTGATTTAGGTGCAAAGTTAGGTTGTTTATTCAAGATATTTCCTGTTTCTTAAGGTAGGATTGTATTGCTATAAACTTCCC
>NW_021697798.1:1145-1530 GCF_005190385.1 Monodon monoceros | reverse complement strand
TTCGTTGAGCAAGGGGTAGGTCTTGACTATTATATATTTGGCTTATTGAAATGTATCTCTGCTAATTTCTATCTCTGGTTTCATGCAGCACCCAAACTCACCTTTCCCCTTAAGCAAGCATAAGTTGGTTTTCTAAGTTTGAGTCCCTGTTCTGTTTTGTAATTCAGTTCATGTGTAGCCAAGTTTACATTCCGTGTATTAGTGATATCGTATGATGTTTCATTTTCTGTGGGGCTTATTGCACTTAGAATCATCGTACCTGAATTCACTCCTTATGCCGCGTCAGGCCTGATGACATAGATTTCATTGGTGAGTGATATTCCATTGTACGTACGTATCACAACTTCTTTATCCATTTTTCGCTTTCTGGGTTATTTAACTTGTA
>NW_021697798.1:0-1045 GCF_005190385.1 Monodon monoceros | reverse complement strand
ATTAGTGATATCGTATGATGTTTCATTTTCTGTGGGGCTTATTGCACTTAGAATCATCGTACCTGAATTCACTCCTTGTGCCGCGTCAAGCCTGATGACATAGAATTCATTGGTGAGTGATATTCCATTGTACGTACCTATCACAACTTCTTTATCCATTTTTCGCTTTCTGGGATATTTAACTTGTACCGTAGACGAGGTTCTTGTAAACAGAGCCGTCCGAAACTTTGGGGTGGCTGTGTGTTTTTGATTTTAATTTCCCTAAGCTATAGGACCATAAGTGGAAGTGCCTTAGGCTCCGTTTGTTTGTTTTTTAGGTGTTCCAGGAAACACCATATACTTCTCCAGAGTGGCTGTTGGCAATTTACATCCCGCCCATTAGCATAACAAGGCTCTCTGTTCTCCATGGCCTGTGCTGCCTTTCTGGATTTTACACTTTTTTCAGAGGGCCCTTTTGACCGGGGGGCAGTGAGACTTCATTGTAGTGCAGATTTCTTTAACATGCTTGCTTGGTTGGCCAAAAAGTGCGTATACGTTTTTTCCTGAATATATTCGGGAAAAAACGCATACACCCTTTTTGGCCAAGTGCATCATTGTGGACTTTCTGCCTCTTTTCCTATGATTTAAATAAAATTCCTGTCTACCCCGTGAAATCGTTTTCCTGCAATTCTGCCCCGCTTTCAATTCGTCTTCGCAGCCTTCCTTCAATATATTTTTGGACGATAGCTGTCATTTATAACTCTGCAGGTTTGTGAATTACAGCGCCCCAGACCTCTTTCCTCAACTCGCTTTCTTGTGAGCTGGCCGCAATCCCGCAGGATTGCTTCAGGGCCTAATCGGGTTCCGGCTCGGCATGCTGAGCCTTTGGTTAATTCCTCTTCCTGGCGGGAAATGAGCGTTAATTTTGCCCGTGCAGACACCTACAGCTAGTCTCTCATTGGTTCTCCCTATTCCTGTTCATCTTGCGCAGAAATTGCAAACTCTGCCAAAGAGGAGGTTAAAGGCACTGACTCTCCAAGTGGGGAGAGTGTTAGTAAAGGGTCTG
>NW_021697797.1:31944-33295 GCF_005190385.1 Monodon monoceros | reverse complement strand
GACGAGCAGTGAGGCAGGAGGCCTGGGGACAATCAACCTCACCTGGAGGCTGCTGGGGAGAAGTTCTGCCCCTCCCCACAAGTATGAGGACTCCCAACTCAGCACGAAGCAGTTACAGAAGAGGGGTCTGCACCCACAGCGCCCCAAGAATGAGGAATGGGACAAAAGGCAGAGGAGGGGTTTGTCACCGGCAAAGCCCATGAAAAATTCCTGGGAGATAAAAATAGAATCTGGGCAATAAAATAAAGTCTAACCCTTTTTTCCTCTGTGCTTTGTCTAATTTCACGTGCTCCTAGGGTTTCGCATGCAGAGGTCCCACACCCGGCACTTCAGACCCGATTTCCTAATGCAGAATGGCTGGGTTGACATTTCAGCTCCCGGGGCCCCATGCAGACTCCGCGACATAGAGCCTGAGCTGCAGCCAACCCGCCCCTTGAGAGCTCCGCCCCTTGCTCCCGCTGATGCTGCTGGGATCCCTACCCAGCAGCGCAGCCCACAGCCTACGGGGTAGTGCACGCTCTCATCTCTCAATTCTCTGAAGAAAATATAAAGTTTCCCTTGCTTCTGAACCAAACTCAGTCTTGATCTGTTGGCTCCAATGACACTGGGCATGGGCAGCCTTGTTGGGGCCCACTCTGGTGGATCAGTAAAAGAAATTGACAACATTGTAACTTCAATGAACAGATGTGTGAGGAAAACTGTAATTAACATATAGCAGTGTATAAGCCTCGGGTAAAATAGGATGTTTCTAACACTTCCATTGGATTTTTCCATCACTTTATATGGAGCACAGGGGCACGGCAATTTACCCGTTCCATAACGCTAACCCTAACCCTAACCCTAATCCTAAACCGAACCATTAACCTAACCCTTACACAACACGGTACCCTAATCCTAACCCATACAATAACAATAACGCATAATCTAACACATACCCTAACACTAACCCGTTGTCATACCATAAACTGGACCCTGAAACGTACCCTTTCCCTAACCATAACCCTAAAACAAACCTAAAACCTAACCCTAACCCTAAACCTAATCCTAACCCATACACTAACACTAACGCGTACCCTAAAACGTACGCTACCCTAAACCGTTTTCAAACCCTAACCGGTAACCGAAACCGTACCAGATCCCTAACCCTAACCCTAAGCCTAACCCTAACCCGTACTCTAACACTAACATGTACACTAACATGTACGCTAAACGTAAACAAATATCGCACCCTAATCTGTACCCTAAACCGTCCACGTCCACTAAACCTAACCCTAAACAAAACCCTCACCCTAAGCCTTATACTAACTCGTCCCCTAATCCTAACACTTACACTAACACTGATACGTACCCT